>NC_081411.1:746003437-746043437 GCF_030272615.1 Cryptomeria japonica | reverse complement strand
ATTCAAGTTTATTTTTTATCTAATATAATTTTGTTGCTAGAGATGAAGTTAATGGGAGCCTTGCCAAAACACATGTTTTAGGTTATGGGAGCCTTGCAAAACCTTTTGTTAATGTGTATCTAACATCTATTGTTTGATGGCTTAGGCCTTGTGGTTATCTCAAGTATATCTTTGATGCCTAGTTGTTGATGTTTGGCTATTGCTAAGATGTTGGTAGTCTTTGGTGTATTTTTTAGCAACGCTATATTTATGGGTTTGGGATTCCCGCTAAGTCAAAATGATTTAAAGTTCCTTCAAAACCTATTGTAAGGGGTTTCAGTTTCCCTCCAAACCTGTTTGACCCTTAATCGAAAATAAATAATATAATTTTATTAAACAAACCACATGGAGAGCACACTCCATATAGAAGGCGCATCCTCCATATGGAGGCAACATCTTAACATATGGGAGGGAAATAAATATAACATTTTAATTATTATTTAAAATAGTGTCACTACATTAAAAAAATTTAATAAATAAATATTTATTAAGTCTTGTACATTGCTATTGCACAATTCGATTTTTCACAAGATATATAAATTAAAAAAAAATACATCCCAAATTATTTGTAAGTATATTTTATTCTCAAATACCGAAAAAAAAAAAGTTACATGTTTTATTGTGCATAAAACTTGCTTTAAAATTTAGAGCTATCTTGCAACCTCCAATAAATCATAGGATAAATGTTAAGAAATTTTATTAAATCTAGGATATTGATGTAAAGAAAAGAAATATTAGATCAGAATAGAAATGTTAACATTACAAAACCAAGCAAAAAATACCTAGGAAATTTGTCAAACTCTTACCCTAATGAGATTCTAGTCTTAGGGTGAGGGTTTCATTTGAATGCCCTAAAATATAAGGACTCATTTGAGTTTGATCCAAGGATGTGGATTTTTATGCACATATAGTTAGTGATAAAGTAACTTTATATCTAATTAATTAATCTATCTTAGTAGTAAGTTTGTACATGATAAGGTCACTAATTACATAGCTACTCCATTCTTAATTTGCATGAGATTATTGTTAATATTTAAAATCTAGAAAACTTGAGCAAGTTAAATTTAATCGTAATATGTGGGAAAATAAAGTGGGAATTATTTTATGATAAATAATATATAAGATGTAGTGTGATAACTATTGCATTAAGATAAAAGTTTAATAATAATTATTTAAAGTTTACTCAATAGTTAATTATTGATTTTTTACATTTTATTATTTTTTATCTTTAACTGTTCAGTTTTAAATAATTATTAAACTGCATTTTTGACATATATGTAAAAAATGTTTACTTTTCATCATCAAATATTTTTAAACTTGGAAAAGATTTTTTTGATTGATTTTTATTGATTACTGTTAAAAAGTTTATTCACTTGTTAATTGATGCATCCTATAATTTCAAAGACAAATACTGATCATTAAAGAATGCTTGATAAACCAAACAAACTTAAAGATAAAATAAGATTCATTGTCCATACACCAATGTAGAGAAATGTGGTTGAGATTTATACTTTAGAATAGATAATTTCGAAAATATCTTAGATTTTTATCAAAATAGATAACCTTTCCTTTAGTACGTCCATTCTACTGAAGAAAGATGACAAATTTGAGTCAGACGTTTGGAATCTGTAAAAAAAGGTTGAAAAAGATTTAATACATTTCAAAGCATTATAGTGATGCATAGCAGAAAACGGTCCAAGTTCAGTGCATCTAAGTTTTATACTACTTTTTCTGCACAAGATTAAGGCCTATAAATTTGTATCCTTGCACTAATTGAAAGACATACAAACAACAAGCTACCTCATCCATATGTATGTTCTGCTCTCTCTGAGTTCCCCCGACTGCTTCAGGAAAAATGTTTACTCCTTCAAGTAATTATTTATTTGCTGAAGAGTTTGGGGGAACTCTGTGAGTCACTGAACACATTTTCAGTACAGGAATGAAGTATCTCATACAAAGGATTCAAGTAAACATAATTATTTAATTTCATTCGTATGTTTTATTTCTTTTGTTTGGACTAACTTTTTTAATTTCTTTTTACAAATGAATTTAATGTCTAGTTGGAATTTTTTTACTCTTACATTATAGATTCGATGTGCTGTTAAATATAAATTGTGCAAATTTCTATTGAATGCAAATTTTATGCGTACTGATCATACAAACAAGTTTATTTGTGCAAAATTTAGAGTCGAGGTAGATTGTCTGACATGGTGGGTTTGTAGCGCGGAAACAAATTTCTGCACAAAGTGGAATCATTTGTCCATAGGAATTGATTATAGTACTATAAAACAATGTGATTGCTGTGCACAGATATATCATTTTTGTAACTCTTGGCCACTATAAAAGTTGTCTAAATTGTAGATGAATTTGGTATAGAACAGTTTAGTGAATGAGATATTTAGTCGCAAACTTAATAAATGTCCATTATATTCGAAGGAGAGAATCATATGATTATGGAAACGGGGTCGTAAATACTGATTATGGATGCTGGTAATTCTCTTATATCATATGTTTTATTAGTAAATTATGGTGTTACACATAATTTTTCTTTAGTTTTTTTATTAGTAAATTATGGTGTTGGAATGTGAAGTCTAAATTGGATTCTTAGCTAGCAGTGGTTGAGTCATCATGGCTATCTTAGCTAGCAGTGGTTGCGTCATCAAATAGGAATTTCAACATGCAGTTGTAATTTGCCCGTGTTTACTGGTATATTTTTACCAGGTTTTTCCAAATAAATCTGTGTGTTATGTGCTATTGTTCTTCTTTGCAAATTTCTTGTATTTCCACTACATATGTAGTCAATATGTAAGTGATCGAAAAGAGCATTTATTTATGACTAACAGATAGTGATTTTACTGTTTGTTAATAATTTGTTTAATTTGAGAATGGAAACTTCAATAAAAAAAGATAAATCAAATAGGATAATGTTGTAATGGATAAATCTGATAAATAGTTGGGTAAGATAATTAAAATATGAATCATTAAGAAAGTTTCATAAATATGATAAGATGTTAAGATAAAATCTAATTGTAGAAAGAAAAATTATAATTTTTCTATAAGTTTATTACACACTCATATTATAGAGTTTGAATTTATTTATGTTTAGATTTGTGTTTAAGATATTAATTGTACATGTCTGAAAAATGAATTGTGTAAATTTATAATTTTAATGAAATTGAGATTTTTTATATTTGAAGGTAGTCACCACCAATACAAAGGAATTCAACAAAAAAAGCCTTACTACATGGAGGAGAAAAATAGAGGTATGAAGGTGATTCTTTAAAATAAGATAATAATTAAAGGGTACTTGCAAAGTAAAGAATGTTAACACCATTGAATAAAAGAAAAATTAATATAAATAATTATTGTAGTTTTTGATGATTTGATTTGTAATTAAGGATCCTTAAACTCACAATGATTACCAATGGTTAAATGTGTGCCCATGCCACATATCACGTATGCTTTGTATAGGATTAGTTCAAAAGTTGTGAATGGTCATTTGTATTCATCTTTGGGGGTATACTTGCTATCTTCTTAGATTGGATTTCTTGTTGTCCTTTGTCTTTTCTCTATTATTACTATTTTGTGTCTATGTTTGGGTTTTCTCATTAGTTTTTATGTTTTCTAGTCTTCCTTTTTAGTTTTTCCTTTGTGTCACCAAAAAATTGTAGGGTTCGAACCCTATCATCCCTAAAAATTGGGCTAATGATTGTTCAAACCTCTTTGTTTGTTCACAATTGTAAGCTTGAATTTCAGAATATCCCATATCTATCTATAAGATGAATCATTAGGGTTTGTTCAATACCTATAAAATTAAAATATATATGAACACAAACCCCCTTTAAATGAAATACCATGGTTTTCAAGTCAGATAAATTTAAAGAAAACTCACACTATTCAAATTGACCTCGGCATCTAGGGTTAGGGTTCCCAAATCTATGCATCTAGAAAAATATGAATCTTTAATCCTAACTAGTGATCTCGATTAACTAAGATTAGAAAAATATCTCAATCTATCAAAGATTGGGATTTAAGACTGATAATTTTCTTTGGTAAGTAACTTTGGTGAAAAATGAACTTGCATTCTTGATCCCCAATCCTAATAAGGGAACCAATATAAAGTCTTCTTAAGTGTTGAAGATGAGAGATGTGCATTACCTTGTATCATTAGATTTTGAAGAACTCAACTTGAAAGATCCATGATCCTAGAAAAGGAATCCAAATACAAAAGTCTATAACATATTGAATGTTGTGGATGAGCTTACAAGTGATCAAAGGTTTAAAGTAAACTTTCCTAAACAGCCCTAAGCCCCAAGCTTGACAAAAGTTATAAAGATAACAATTAGCGAGTGTTGGACATTAGGGATTTACTTTTAATTTGGTAAAAGAAATGGGAAATTTATAATTGGGATCCTCAATCCTTGATCCTAATGTATTACAAACTGATTGTCTCATCTTTTGAACTTATACTATCAAACATTGGGAATTTGGGATGCACTATTCACATTCCTTTAATACAGAGTGAAAATTAATTTAAGAACCCCAATCCTTGATCCAAATCAAAGTTGTTTTTTATGTTTATAAGAACATATTGAGATGAAAGATTATTACATTCAATTATGGTGTTTATTAACTTTTCTCATGAGTAATGATTAAAATAATAAATCTATGTTAACTAATTTTGATCGAATGAATTATTTTTCTTCCTTAATATACTCTACTAATTTTGTAGATGCGATTATATCTAGGGGTTGAAGAAAACTAATATAAATTTCCAAGTCAAAGGCTACTTCCCACCTTCTAAGATTCAATCATCTGATGGTTAGATAACTTATTCATGTATTTCCAAGGGTCATATCAATATGAAGGAGTTCCTAAAACGAATGAAGGATTCATGAGATCAGTAAGACTCCATGGGCCACAACATTGGTCAAATTAGGATTAATATAAGAAATTGCTTTCCTAGTGTCTCTTCAATCTCCAAACTTGGTACTTTCCTATGCCAACAACTACAAGTAATTTGAGAGAAAAATTGATTGATCATTAGGGGAGATAGTACTAGATATCACTCTAGATGCTATAGAAAGGGTATTTGGAATACTAATCTATAATGAATATACCAACATCGATGTTAGCATTGAGAACCAATGTTATGAAAAATTATTTGATACTATGGAGTATATCAATAACAATATCTAGGATGCCAATAAGATCATACATATTGGGGAACCATTATTAATAATAGTTTCCATGAGAAGCTAGTGCCAATGTAGGATGACACAAAGTTATGCATTATATCCCACCTAGTCTACCTTCTTGCTTCAAAAAAACCTTTGCAACCAGGACCATAATAGGGTCATTGAATGACCCAAAGATGAGGATATATAAACATTACCCTCATCTAACTTTGGAGATTACTAGGAATGAATAAAATGTATAAAAAGATGTCTTCGCCTTTGCAATTATCAAACTCCTAGAAAATGATTTGACACAAACTATTTTAGTGGATGCAATAATTTTTTTTTAGAGATTTGGACACTATATACATACATTTAAAGACATTTACATACATTAGAGTTGTAGGGTGTAATAAAGCACCTCTCAAGGTGCATGAATATCCATGCGATATGATAGTTATTTTAGAACTATGTAGGCAAGTGGGAATTCCCTTAAAATTAGCATAAAAAATCACAAGCCTTGCTTCAATTTTCCTATTTAAATCCACACACAAATTAGATATAAGGGTGTCATTCTAAATAATGTTATTCATATGTAGGAAATTAAAACCATAGGATAGAGTAATTGTCTTTTATGGAGGAGGTAATAATATGACATCAACACCAAAGGCAATTAAACTGTTAGAACCATTAAAGAAAAAATCCTATGTCTTATCTACATCTAAAGGGAGGAGAAGATCATCAGGAAGTGAGTTTTCGTTGGGAAGAGTGAATGGTTAGGGAGTCTGAACTAGGTGATCGATCAATGCCGGACCTTTAATCATTTTTTTAGGAATAAAATTAAGATAAATTTTGGTTAACAACATAACCCATTTAGCAAGACATCTTGAAACATCTATTTTAGAGAAGTGATGTTCCAATGGGTCAAATTTGATGATAACATTCATTTCAACATTAAGGAGGTGTTGTATCAACTTTTGTGTTGTGAATAAAAGAGCAAGACATTGTCTGTTAGTTATCGAATATAAAACCTCATAACTGAGTGAAGTGCATCTCTATGTAACAAATGACACATTATTTACCATCATCACCATGTTGTGCCAATAAAGCTACAAGAGAACTAAAGATGAAGTGGAAGTGTAAAGAAGTAAAGGTCAATAAAAATCTGTTGCTATTAAATAAGAGAATTACCCAAGTAATATTTGAAATCATCAAAGTATTTTCAACAATCGATGTTCCATTAAAAGTACTATCATTTTCAAGTAGTTGAAAGAAAATAAATATTCGATTTACAAGTTTTGAAATAAATTTTGAAATAAATCTATGAATGGCCTAGATATTTCCTTGTAAGCTACAGTATTGAAAAATGTTTCTAGAAGGTGGCATGCTAACTAGTGTAAACATTTTTCGTATCTACTCTAATGCCATGATGAGAACAATTAATCCTAATATCTTTACATTATCAACACCATAGACACATTTTTGAGGATTCAAGTGAATATAATATTTATGAGTGTATTCAATGATTTTACAAAGCATTATGATGTTATATTTCAATTAAATATATTTGGCCACGATAACATTGACAAGGTCCTCCAATATTTTATATATATAATTATGAAAGACTAGAGTCATTGAATGTTGATATGTTACAAGAACATTCTTTAATCTAATAGGCATGAATAAATAGTATAATATTTCCTATGGTGTTGTAAAAGCTATTTTGTATTGATTTGGAAGATTAATAAAGATTTTGTTTTATCAGAAGAATCACCCATAAAGGACAATAAGGAATAGCTTGTCGTGGAATCAACAAATATGCCAATGTTTAGAAAGGGAAAGGATCCTTCATGGAAGATTTTGTAAGATCTGTAAAGTTAGTACACATTTGAATATGAATTTTTGGTTTAGCAATAGAAACTATGTTTGAGATCCAAGAAGAATAATCAATAGGGTGGATAAAGCCAACTTCTACAAGCTTCTTAATCTCAGGTTTAACCAACAATAGAATCTTGGGGTTTTTTTTTCAGCATCTTTTGTTAAATAGGCTTGGCATCCAAATGCAATGCAACATTATGGATTAAAATTTGAGGATCTACATAGATAATATCCAAATAATTCCAAGCAAAAAGTTTAGGATAATTGTGTAAAAGAGAAGAATGTTCACAATATTCATCGACATAAAATAAATTTCTAATTTTAATTACGTTTTTAAGATTATTTTGATCCATCAAGACATAAATAGTATCTCCTATAAAAATATTATTACATTCAAGAAAATTCAATGGATAGGTGAATTATTGAGTCATTTCCAAGGTACCATTTGATTATTAAACTTTTGTCTAAATGTGTCAACATTTAAAAAATTTGAAAGGCAATGATTATGATGGTATAAAGCAAGATTATTGCAAGATCCCATGAACTTAGCTCATGAATCATCCATTAAAAAAATGTTAAATTATGGTATTCTATAAGAAAAACTAACTTCAATTAAATGAGGATTAATTATTGTAAGAGGTTAAGAAGTAGATAACACATTCACATTGAGAGACCATCGGTGGAATTTTTTGGTTGGATTTGAAGGATTATAACCAAGACCAAATGAAGTTTCATGCATGTTATCTTCTATGGGATCCTTTATTCCTTGTTGATTTATACCACAACCATTGCCTCTGTAACCATTCTTAGATGAGATATGGAAAGTAGCATAAAAAAGGGATGTCATTTTTAATGGAGATGGTAGAGCCTCATAAGTCTCAATGTCATATGAAGAGAAAAAAATAGAAGATTTTGTTGAAGTAGAAACAACTATAAAATTAATATTAGATTGTTTAGAAAAAAATATAAAATTGATCTTAGATTATTTACATTATTTTGAGCCTCAAATTTTAATGGAGTGACCTTAAAATCTCCAACATATGATAGTGTAAAGTCTAATCATCTTTAATCATCTTCTAAGAGTACCTCCTCAAGTGAAGGAGTGTCATCAATAGGATATGATGTATCTACTTTGGATGAAGAAGTACTTATCTACATTCAATGCATAAATCTTGTTATTCTAAATAAATTTTATTGTGTTAAGATGTTTAATAATAGGAAACATGATTGTACCTAATTATTGTCCACCAATAATATTAAACCCACCAATAGAGACATAATCAGGTTGAATGAGGAAGACATCCACATTGATTTGATACAATAGGTTAATGCTATAAAATGTAAAACCTAATCCATTATCAATTAAGGTATGTCTTATCCTATTTTTATTAATAAGAACAATAATTGTGAAGGGATCACATTGATTTTGTACTACCAAAGGTAACTCATGTTGTGAAAATATAATATCCAACTTTGTTGCATGCATACACTCTAAAAATTTAACTATATCATTTTGTCTCATAGAAGGTGGAACTAATATCTTTTGTAAGGCCTCTTGGAGTATTTTGTGGTATGTAGGTAATGTTTGAATCAATTCCATAAGTGACATCTTAGCTAGAGTAGGACAAAGATGATCAACAAGATCATACTCCTTTACAAAATCTTTAGTAAGATAAGGTGTGGAAGGAAGCACATTTTGAGAAGTAGGAATAAATGTATAAGGGTTAGGTTGATTATTATTTCTTGTTTATATGTGTGAGCAATTGCACTATAATTAGGTTGTTGTGACATTTGTTGATTCATCCTACTACTTTAAGTGAGTTTTTTTTACATAATTTAAGTGGCAGTTAGAAAGTTGAGATTGATTCTTATTGCCTTTAACAAAATTCATAGGTTTGTTTTGAGGGTGAGGAGCATTAGGATGAAGGAGAAGAATAATATTAGGTCTCTCTAGTTATTTCTTATAACCAGTAATAGTATTACATTGATTGATGTTTAACAAAGTGATGGTTTAGATGGTGTGGAAGGTGATTCAATAAAGGCCTTCATATAGCATATCAAAATCATCAGCACTAAATAACCCATCAAATGCATGAAGGTCTTGTAAAAAAATATCCAACATTGTTGGATAACCTTGCTTTCTCCAAGATATGAGTTCATTTTATTTTCCAAGTTTAAGTTTTCCAGTCTATGAAAAAAAAACTTATTTTAACAAATGTCTTTAAATGATGTAATGTAATGAAATGATAAATCATTCAAATAGTTGAGAAATTAAGAAAACACCATTAAAGACATGAATAATGCATGCGAATCAAAATTTATGGTTTTAAGAATAAAAAGGAATGTAAAAGACATCAAGTTTACTAAAATATTTGATATGGAAAAGAGATGAACAAATCTAGCAAGTAATTTGACTAGAACAAACCTCTATTCTATTAAACATTGGAGTACAAGAGGACCAAAGGTGTATCGTTTTGATAACTATAATCAAAGAGAGTCAAACTACCTAGGTTTTATTCCTTTTTTGCATAGGAGATGGATTGATTGATTTATATGTAAGATAAATAAGTCTAAATACTTGTATGAGTGATAATATGGACCACTGAAATATAATTAAATCACATAAAAAGACACAAAAATATTACCAATTGGAACAAAGATATAGAGGTGTAAACATGACAACAAGCAAAGCCTAAAACTATAGAAAACATGGCTGGAGGGAACCCTATTCTAGAGGGTTTCCAATTGTAGAAAACTATACAGATGTGGGATAAGTAGACTTGAAACTTTTGTTTCTAAAAATTTCAGCCCAAATGTGGAGGACTAAGGCATTGGGTGCCCCTATCCAGGACTTTTCTCTTGAATTTTCTATTTCAGTGTCTTTCTCTGTAGACTCATTCTACTTATACCTATGGATTGTCATAAACTTCTGGATTTGGACCTATACAAGCATAAAGAGGTAGAAAAATTGTATTTGAGATAAAAGTGTGTAATCTTTACCTTAAGTGTGTCTAATAATGTGCTGAAGAATAATGTACATAAACATAAACAAGATCCCTACTTGAGTGTCTTAGAGTGTACCCTAGATGCGGCAATCAAAAGGTGGTATAAAAACTAACTCAAAAATGTATGTAATTTAAATAATAAAAAATGAATGATAAATATCACATCTAAAGATTAACATTAGAAATGTGAGAATAACATGAAAAATCATACCAATCCCTTGACTAGGAGTACAAGCTAATATTCAGTTAGTAGTTCTCTATCATCCTCTAACATTCTTAATTAAAGCTTGAATCATCTTTTCAATAATGGTGAGTGACACAATTCATGAATACTTGATGTTGTTGATTATCCTTCATATTCATAAACGTATCTAATCAATTTGGCAATATTAACTTATCATAATGATTGCATATCCAAATGAGGAAAGATACTAGTTCTCTATGACTCACAAGACTAGTTTTTATGAAAAAAATGACTTCTAATGGTCATCAGAAAAAATAGAGACTAGATTTTATAACATCAATGTTGACACTTAAAATATTTGAAATTTCAAAATATTTTCGTGGGACATAGTTGGAGGGTACCCCTATCCCATCAAAATAGGCTCTACAAAAGGGAAATCACTATCCGGCCCTTAGAATACACCAAGATATCATTATGTTTTATACATTATAAGTATATTATAATAGATGTTAGGTACATTTTAAGGGTTGGATAGACATTACCCTCCAAAAGTGGGGTACAAGAGTTGAGGCCTATGATATTAGATTTGGTCTTAATTTTGGTTTTTGATGATAAGACACATCTCTTTGAGTTGTAGCATAAATTCAATGCTAAAAATGGTCCTAAACTCGTCTAGAGGGGAGTAGAAAGTAAGGAAACTTCTATGGAGAGTGTGAAATTTGACTCACAACTAGGAATTACAATTAATGACAATGAACATAGCCACTTTATTATCATCCTAAGGAGTATTACAAGCAAGATGAAATAATTATTTAAAATATGTCATTCCATAAGAATATGAAATCCAATTAGTAGGCTAACACACATTAAGAGAAATAAAACTATTAAGAGACATATGAAGGTTGAAGTTTTTGATAGGTTTAGTAACCCTCATGCTAATAATAATCTTATCATACCATGTAGAAGGATAAGTAGATAACTTAAACTAGTTCTTAAAAAATATGACGTATGCGATAATATGTTGACAAAATTTATCGTTTAAATCATATTTATCTAAGATAGGACCATTCACCAATGTTTAGTAGTTAGTTATGAGTACAAATACCATTATATTTGATGAAGATAGAGGTCCAAATCATTTTCTTTCAAAAGGTAGAGGATAAAACCCTTTTGTCTAATCTCATAAGTTAACCATAGGGCACTCATGAGATTCAAGGTTGCATATTTTTAACCATGTGGACTTGCATTACATCCATCTTGTCACATGGGAACAACTATTATACTGTTAGATAGTCATGGTTATTATTGTAGCACCATAATGTATTTTAGAGTAGTTTCATGTAATCTGATAATCATGTGTCTATTTCTTTTTCTATTTTGTTCTAGGTAATGTGCATACCAGTTTATGTAGCTATATCCATAATTGTGTAGCATATTTTTTGATTAGTTATCTTTTACCTTCAAGCTTCATATAGCTATAGGATCTCTCTCTCTCTCTCTCTCTCTCTATCTCTCTCTCTCTCTCTCTCTCTCTCTCTCTCTCGCTCTCTCTCTCTCTCTCTCTCTCTCTCTCTCTCTCTCTCTCTCTCTCTCTCTCTCTCTCTCTCTCTCTCTCTCTCTCTCTCTCTCTCTCTCTCTCACACACACACACACACACACACAAAAGAAAAGGGCTTCCAATTTTACCTACAATTTGACATATTCATTTGTTAATTTGGGTATTTGGGTTGATATAAATTCATAAAAGTTGATTAGGACTCTCATCAATTTAGGTTTAAACATCTAATCTATTGTATACCTCGTATTTATAAATCCAGCCTAAAATTTTAAATTTATATGAAAAAATGTAACACAAAAAATTTCGGTTTTCTAGAGTCTAATAGAAATAACTTAGGGTTTATCAAAGTAGATAAAATATTGAAGCTTAAGGTATAATTGTACATCCTAAATCCATAAATTTTGTTGCATGATGTTAATACATTTTATAGTAAAATAGAAAAGTCTAATACATATATAGAACTTATTAAAACTGTTCTATAAATACTAATAGAATTAAAATTTTTAAGATTCTCATTTTAAATATTTAAATCCAAAAAAATTTATTCAATTTTGAAAAATTAAAATTTTTTAATTAAATATTTGTAAGAATATTTTTCCCAATTTTTTTTTATAGTATCGTACAATATTACTTAAAATATATAATTGCAAAAGATTTTAGAAATATTTCTATTAATATTTGAGTTAGGTAGCTTTAAGAAATATTTCCATTAACATTTGTTCCCGGAAAACAGCTCGCTCCCTCCCATAGAAGGGAACAACTTTGGCGTATTTCACGTGTTCTGGGAGATTAATTCCTTGCTAACAGGACTTGTTTTCTGATTCTGGATTTATCTTTCTCATTCAAACGTGTATAAAGAGGAATTTTATTTCTAGTAGGATTTGTTTTCTGATTCTGGATTTTCCTAACAGGACTTGTTTTCTGATTCTGGATTTATTGTTGATTGTACAAAGAGGAATTTTATTTCTAGTAGGATTTGTTTTTTCAAGTTTTGACACATCTTTCTCATTCAAAATTTGTGAATCGGGTTGTTGCTTATGATACAGCGTATTTGATTTTTAACACATCTTTCTCATTTAAATATTTATATAGGGAACTGTTGTTAATGGCACAAAGAGAGATTACTTTTCTAATAGAACTTGTTTTCTGATATTAAACACATGTTTCTCATTCAAACTTCTATTAATTGAACTATTATTTTATTATAAAAAAGGATTTTTCTCCTAGTGGGACTGTTCTTCTTTCAGACATTTTTTTCTCTTTTAAACATGAATGAATTGATTTATTGTTTTTGATTAAGGTAAGCAGGTAAAGGGTCTTGGCTCGTTTACATCCAGTGTAACAAAGCAGAACAACTTCTACATATGGTTTTTAAAAAGGACCCATTAACCTTCATGGGTTTTCAAAAGGAACCAAAACCTTCACTTCCAGAAACAAACTAGCTGAAAAGACGAAGAAAGGGTCTGGTAACCAGACTACCGTACACCTAAACCTCAGCCAACTAGGTGCAACAGGAGGGGGATTTTTTCAAGGTTCCCCTAACCTTCACTAAAAGTTTTGAATTGGCATCAGGAACCAACCAGCAACTTCGAGCCACGAGCCTCTACCTACGAATCACCCTCTCGCTAGCAAACTCCTCTTCATCTCGATACAAGAGGATCCCACCTTAATAGGAGCCATAGAGAATAGGATCGTCATAGGGAAGAGCAAAAGAAGCCTCAAACTAGCATATGGGTAGCACCCATTAAGAGAATACCACATAGAGAACCCTACACTCTCCTTTTGCAAGCAGATCCCCACCTAAATAGGAGAAGTTCCCACCTGAGTAAGGAACAAGAAAGAGAGTTGTAGGAGCAGAATATGCCATTCCCTCAACAAAGTAGCCAAGAGAAACCCCACCTCAATAGGCACAACATTTACCTCCATAGAAGCCTTGTTGGAAAGAGCGCATCCAAGAGCCTCATAGGCCCAACAAAGAGAGAGAGAGGGATAAAAAGTCCCCTAACAAAACTATACCTTAACCAAGAACAAACTAAGGCTAGACTAGGCCCTTGAAAATAGCTACCATCCATCTGACCGACAGGAAAAACATCGACAATAGCACATAGAAAAACATAATGACAAAAGGAACTAGACACACTAGAATCCTCAAAACTCTAGCCATAGTCAAAACAAAAAGGGCCCTTAATAGCCCTAGAAAATAGGGTAAAGAATAGAAGAAACACAACCCACAAGGGCAAGGAAGTACCATGTCTCCAACCCCAAAGGAAGTTAAGATAGCGAGTAGAAGCCCCCAAATCAAGCTCTTTCCCCAACCACTAAAGGAAAAGATTCACCAAGTCCACATTCTTCTCCACATCTGCCAGAGACAACAAGGAAAAGGCTAGGAGAAGCCATCCCACCAATAGAGACCTAGAAGGGTGCAACCCACAGGAGACAGGGTAAAACAATTAGAAACCCCAAGCTAAGAGCCAAGGGGGTAGAAGTTCTCCCCACACCACCAACAAGGGTAAGGTCAGCACCAGAAACAAGAGAGGTGCTCCAACATCCAACTTCCAGCATCACAACCCACACACACCCCACCAATAAGGAAGCCAATCCCCGCTAGGAGGAAGGACTAGCTACATCCTGCAAAACCACGGGGAAACATAATAACAACAACAATAAAACTTCCTTGCCCACATTAGTAAAATGCATTGAACCGACACTATATGGGAGGGGAAACAAGATCTTCTACCACAAACCCCAACCAACAACCTAAAGCAATGCAACAAACCACCTGAGATGGCTTGCCAAAGGAATGAGAGTGACCAACACAACATCCAACACACTTGACCATAGACCTCAAGCATGGCCCAACCATCTTCTATGAGAAAATGCACCTCAGGACATGTCCCAGGATAGTGGCAGAGAGACAAGAACTGAGGAAAATTTCTTCACACAAAAATGACACAAAGGTGAGCATTTTGCTGCCATCCCCAAACAGGGCAGCCATAGTAGATTGGGTGTCGAACACATAGGGAAAACTAGAGCATGGCCAACCATAAAGGATCCATACTGGGAGAGAGGGGGCCAGTAGGAGCCTCCATTGCTTTGACATGCTCATCTGCTTCATCTACCTCTCCTGCATCATCTTCCCCTTCAGAAAACCTAACCCCTGAAACTCTCCTACTCTTGCTCATTGCAATGCCTATAGAATCATTTTCTCTTTGTGTCCACCTAAATTGGTTTATTGTTGATAGTACAAAGAGTGAATAAATAAAAAATAGGTATTAACATGAATTAAAATGTTTCACATCCTTTCAATTGCCCTCCAGAGATCGCTAATAAAAAACCAGGTTTTAACATAAATTAAAACAAATATGCTATTTATTTCTAGTCCATTCATTGATTTATGAGAAATTAAAATTCATTTCTTTAGGAATAAAGGAAGGGCTTCTTCCTTTATGAATTTAACTTTCGACTTGGATTATTTCTATGAAATTTTGATAGTCGGTGTCAATTTATATTGTTAATTTTAAACTATATGTGTAGATAAATATTAAGTAATGAGAGTAATATTTATAGAGAGGTTCATAAACTTCAAGATTGTCTCATATATCTATGGATATAGAAACATCATGAATGGACTCCCAACAACAAAATGCACCCTCCTTCGTTTGGTCTTTCACAAGTTATTGGGAAATGGGAGAAATAGCCAACACCAAGTAAGGGAACTTGTTAGAATTTGTTTTTACAAGAAGCACCATGCCTATGAGAAGAGTTGGAATAAAGTAGAGGTTTCAAAGATATTTTTTAGGTAACACAATTCTTATAACCTTAAAACGAAGAGCCTCGAGATTGCGATAGGTTCTATCTCATCTAGAAAATAGATCACAATAAGATGACAAGATGAGAAGGACACAAAAGCTAATACTCTAGCAATCATGTTGAAAACATGAACCTAATTATAAACAAGCTTATGTAGATGCACAACAACTAGTAAAACTTAGTGTATATGGTGAAAATGGATAACAATAATAACGATATTGAAAGGCTAAATGAATTCAACCACAAAACCCTAGCCTAACAACAACAAAGATCCACCATAACATATGAAGATTACCTAAGACAATGCAAATCAAATGAAATCACAAAGATTATACCTTTACATGTCCAATAGGGTTTTGATCTCCATTCTTCCTATCTCCATTGATCTTGCTTGATATATTTGCTCTCAGATTTTATGCGCACAAGAGCTCAACAAATAATGGAATGTGGTTGCAAGTAGGATCGTAGTGTAGTCAAGTGCATAAATTGATTCATTAGGATGAATGATTAGGGTTTGATAATGAACAAAGCATCTCCTTATATAGAAGACACAATAAGAAATGGAGGAATAAGATTGAGAGGTGTAAAAGGAGGTTGGCTATGATTTGAGGGTAGGTAAAAGAAATAATAAAATAATGAAAGAGGTAGGTAGTGTATGAATTAAGAGATGAATGACATGTGTCATGGGTAGAAAAGGCTAATGAATTAATTAAATAAATAAATATCTATTTAATTAATAGAAGAAGTGGGATTAATTAAATAAATAAGATATTTATTTAATTTAGGAAAAGGATAATTTAAATAAATAAATATATTTATTTAAATGAGAAATAAGGCTAGAAGAGGATAAATGAATTAATTAAATAAATAAATATTTATTTAATTAATAGAAGAATTAAGCTTAGATAATTAAATAGATAAAATATTTATTTAATTAGACTAGACAATTTTGGGTGTCTACATTTTGCCCCTTTTTGAGACAATGCAGCTTGTCGCATTGTTTCAAAGAAAATAAGATGAACTGATACAGAGTTGCCCCAAGATAGGAATGATATGCCCCCTCGAGAGATTGGATGAAAATGTCTAAAAAGATTGCAGACAATCTCTTGATAAAAAAGAAAGGCTAGAGTGAACTGACCGGATAAAGTGATAGGGTCACGGGATAATAAAGACTGACTCGGGAAATGAGGGCTAGGGCTAGGGTAGTCTATAAGATAGACCACGGGGGAAATACATCCTCATTGTCATCTACACATCCACGAGACCAGAGTGCAGAGAGAGAAAAGAGCAGCAGCGATGTCCTTCGTCCACAGATTCTACCGCATTCGCCGATTCCAAAGGAAAGCAGAGGCAGGAGAGCCGGTAAGTACTGCCAAACCTCCTCATACTTCGATGCATTTATTATTGTCATTAATGCATGGTAGATAGAGTAATAAATGAGCTTAGAATAGGGTACAAAAAATGTCAAAAATGTGTAGGCGCGTCTGCATTGGTGCCAGGCGCGTCTATGCTCGCAAGGCGCGTCTGTGTTTGTGCCAGGCGCATCTATGTTTGAAACCGCGTTTGTGTCAAATGCGGCCGCGTTTGTGATGTTCAGGCGCATCTGTGCCAAGAAGGCACGTCTATGTTGCCCAGGCGCGTCTGTGCAGAGCATAGGCACGTCTGTGTTTGTCAAGCGTGTCTATGTTTTTCAAGTGCGTCTATGCAGTCCTTAAGCGCGTTTATGTCAGGTAAGCACGTTTGTGTCAAAAAAATGTGAATTTTTGTCTTCTAGGTCAAATCGACAGTTCTGTGATGAACATACGTTGTCGATTGGATAAGCTGCTGAGAGGATACCCTCAAGCAGGTCCTCTAGGGAAGACTAGAATAGATCAAGGCACTTTGTGATGAACAGTGAGTACCAAGATAGAGTACTTTGTGATGAACAGGGAGTACTAAAATATGAGCAGCACTTTGTGATGAATAGTGAGTGCAAATGTGAGTAACACTTTGTGATGAACAGTGAGTGTCACACACGTAGTACTTTGTGATGAACAGGGAGTACCACTAGGATAGAAGCAACACTTTATGATGAATAGTGACTATCACTAGGATAGATAGCCATATGCATTTAGATAAAAAGTAGCATTTTGTGATAAACAGGGAATGCCACTATGACTGACATGATTGATTTGCTTGACTACAGGAGCATTTGTCGATGCTGGAGTCATGGGAGAGATTCCCATCGACTCAGAGATTGCGACCTAAGCTGACAGTCGAGGAGCGAGCTGCTATCGAGGCTATGGGATTGAGACATGTGCTATATGTGCCTGAGTTTCGGGCGAACATGGGACTGTTGATTGCGCTGGCGGAGAGATGGCACTCCGAGACATGTACTTTTCATTTGTCGATGGGTGAGATGACAGTCACCCTCGAGGATGTATATAGGATTCTACGGATACCGATCGATGGGGAGCTGATCCCATACGATCGAGATGGAGATAGGGAGGCCCTGAGACGAGTGTTCCAGGACCCAGGACTAGAGATGAGGGCTGGACATGTGGCTTGGGATACGATGACAGTTAAAGGGCTAGCGCTGCCAGCAGTGGTAGGAGGAGTGATCAGTGGGTTCCTGTGTCTGGATAGGGCGACACGAGGTTTGGCTGTAGGCTGAGGAGGAGCATTGGAGACACTGGTGACACAGCACACCAGATATGCTTGGGGACCGTGTGTGCTGGCACACCTCTACTATGAGCTGCATCAGTTTGTATACCACAGATAAGTGGGATTGGGCTGCGGGGTGACATTGTTGTAGGTGTGGGCTTATGAGCATCTGCTAGTGACGAGGCCGATACACTTCAGAGGTAGAGGTCATGGATGCAGTTTTGTACATTTATACGACATGATCACATCGCAACCATGGATTGGTAGGCTAGAGCACTGGCGGTGGGTGATAGATGACATTGACATGGTCATATGGAGACGCAACCGCATTTGACATAGACGCGGTTTCAAACACAGACGCGCCTGGCACAAACATAGACATGCCTCGCGGACATAAACGCGCCTGGCACCAATGCAGACGTGCCTACACATTTTTGACATTTTTTGGACCCTATTCTAAGCGCATTTATTACTCTATCTACCATGCATTAATGACAATAATTAATGCATCGATGTACGAGGACGTTTGGCAGTACTTATTGGCTCTCCTGCCTCTGCTGGCCTCTGGAATCGGCGAACGCGGTCGAATCTGTGGATGAAGGCCATCGCTGCTAACTGTTGCTGCTCTTTTCTCTCTCTACACTCTGCTCTCGTGGATGTGTAGATGAAAATGAGGATGTATTTTCCCCCATGGTCTATCTTATAGACTACCCCTAGCCCTCGTCTCCCGAGTCTATCTTCATTATCCCGTGACTCTGTCACTTTATCCGGTCAGTTCATTCTAGCCTTTCTTTTTTATCGAGAGATTGTCTGCGATCTTTTTAGACATTTTCATCCAATTTCTCGAGGGGGCATATCATTCCTATCTTGGGGCAACTCTGTATCAGTTCATCTTATTTTCTTTGAAACAACGCAACAAGCCGCATTGTCTCAAAGAGGGGCAAAATGTAGACACCCAAAATTGTCCAGTCTAATTAAATAAATATTTTATTTATTTAATTATCTAAGCTTAATTCTTCTATTAATTAAATAAATCTTTATTTATTTAATTAATTCATTTATCCTCTTCTAGCCTTATTTCTCATTTAAATAAATACATTTATTTATTTAAATTATCCTTTTCCTAAATTAAATAAATATCTTATTTATTTAATTGATCCCACTTCTTCTATTAATTAAATAAATATTTATTTATTTAATTAATTCATTAGCCTTTTCTACCCATGACACATGTCATTCATCTCTTAATTCATACACTACCTACCTCTTTCATTATTTTATTATTTCTTTTACCTACCCTCAAATCATAAACCAGATCGCAGCATCAGAATATGTACAGAAGGCTCCCAGACGGTAGGGGTTACGCCCTACAACTGATCAAATAAATTTGATCAAATAGGTTTATGGGGAGACATAGTGTCGGTATGAACTAATCAGCACACATTATTCATAGTTTTCACCATGAATATAGTTGTTTATAGTGGTTCGGAAGAGGTGTGTTTTCCTCGCTACCACTTGGGTCATTCTCTTCTCACTAGTAGTCCTAATGACCACATGAGAAGACAGGCCCTCTAAAGATTAAACAAAAAGAGCCTATTGCTCAAGACACAAAAGATAATGATTCAATTTTAGTGCACCAATTGAAATGTTTGCTAGTCTATGAAAACAAGGCACACAAGAAAAATCCAAAAACCCTTGCTAAGGACCTGCAACAAAGAGTTGTTAGTAGTTTGGATTGTTTCAAATAATCACCCCTTCCTGCAAGCACACAAGTTAGGTAAATTTTAAACCCAAAAGACTTTGTGAAAATAGGGGTCTTCAACCAAACGATTTTGCTTTCAAGACAAGCTGCACCAATTTCATTAGCTAGATCTGAAAATGTTAGCTCAAAATAAACCAAATCTGAAACCCTAAATGCAAAATCCAAAACTGAATCAATAAATCCAAAATTTGAAACTGGTGAACACAGATGCGACTTCATGACATAGACATGGTTCTGTGAGACATAGACGTGGCTACAGAACGCAGATGCGACTTCTGGACACAGACGCGGCTAAAAACACCTCAGACGTGACTTAATAACACAAACACGCATTTTTGGGACCTGTAAAATAAAATACTGCTAATAACATAGACGCGATTCCAGACGTCACAGATGCGCTAGAAAATCAGAAACACAATCCAAAAGTGTGCAGACGTGGGAATATCAAAATGCCACCGAAAATGTCAGATCTGCAACTTCAAAACACAAAATCTGCAACAAGGATGTTAAATACAAAAGGGACAAGCGTCCCACTGGACGTGCCAAAATGTATATGGTGAAAATGGATAACAATAATAACGATATTGAAAGGCTAAATGAATTCAACTACAAAACCCTAGCCTAACAATAACAAAGATCCACCATAACATATGAAGATTACCTAAGACAATGCAAATCAAATGAAATCACAAAGACTATACCTTCACATGTCCAATAGGGTTTTGATCTCCATTCTTCCTATCTCCATTGATCTTGCTTGATATATTTGCTCTTAGATTTTATGTGCACAAGAGCTCAACAAAGAACGGAATGTGGTTGCAAGTAGGATCATAGTGTAGTCAAGTGCATAAATTGATTCATTAGGATGAATGATTAGGGTTTGATAATGAAGAAAGCATCTCCTTATATAGAAGACACAATAAGAAATGGAGGGATAAGATTGAGAGGTGTAAAAGGAGGTCGGCTATGATTTAAGGGTAGGTAAAAGAAATAATAAAATAATGAAAGAGGTAGGTAGTGTATGAATTAAGAGATGAATGACATGTGTCATGGGTAGAAAAGGCTAATGAATTAATTAAATAAATAAATATTTATTTAATTAATAGAAGAAGTGGGATTAATTAAATAAATAAGATATTTATTTAATTTAGGAAAAGGATAATTTAAATAAATAAATATATTTATTTAAATGAGAAATAAGGCTAGAAGAGGATAAATGAATTAATTAAATAAATAAAGATTTATTTAATTAATAGAAGAATTAATCTTAGATAATTAAATAAATAAAATTTATTTATTTAGACTGGACAATTTTGGGTGTCTACACTTAGTAATCTTACATCTAGACCTCCATGACCACATTAGAGTGAAATATAGCTTTAGCATATTAAAAAAGTGAACATTAACCAAAATATTTTAAAAGAGAGCTAAATTTCTATCCTTTTAAATAAATGAATGAATTACCACATTGGGGCATTTAAAATGTGCATAAATTTAAATTAGAGGAACAACTAGTCACTTGATAACACCATATTCATTGAAAATGTCTCAAATAATGTTTTTTGAAGAAGCAATGTATTGAACTCCAAACATCTTGAACTTTCATGCAAAATGAAAATTGTTTGTTGATACTCTATTTATCTACATAAAGGATAGAAAGGGTTGAGGAATCCTAAAAAGCACAATTGAGAATCAATTAGAAGACTTTGGTAAAGAATGCAACATGAGAAATGAGCCACTTTAGGACAACAAAAGCCTTCCTAGAAAATTTGGTAACATCAATTCCAAGCACTCAAAGATGATTGGAGATTTTAATCATGGTTGAATTGGTACACCATTATATGTTAAGATGTAAGCCATAATTATGCCTTATGCATTTTGTAATAATGAAATTTAGTGTTTTAGGATATTACTCTTAATATTTCAACTACTTGTTGAAGGACATATACCAAAAAAATTTAAATCATATATGGATGCATGGCATAAACAATAGATTAGAATTTCTCTTGATCCTATGTGGATATAACAGAACATTCAACTTAGACTCAAGCAACGATTTTCAACTTAGATTCAAGAAATGATTAAAAATTCTTGGCAGCTCAAGCAAGGAGACTAGGAAAACTTATAATTCCATTATTAAATAATTTTGAGGAATGAACACAAGGGCCCTTTGCAAGATGACAATCTTTATTGTATAGAACTAAAGATCACCCAACATAATGTTAGTTAATCAAGAGTTCATTGTAGAATTTAATACGAACCCAACTATGATAGGGCTTAGACTCCCCTTCTTTTCAAATACTTTGTCTAGAAAACCTTCCTCATGGGGGGGAGATAATAAATTATAATCATTTTAGGTCTAATAACTTAATAGGAAATTCTAATAAAATATTTAATTATTAATGAGATTTCTTTCAAGCATAATTCCCTTCCAAAATAATCCATTTAGCATGGAGAGAAATACCTTGCTAATGGATTCAAATAAGTCCTTAATCACCAACATAATAAGGGGGGGCATAAAATTCCCTACCAACATGAAAAAAATATTTCTTCCTATTCATAGATGCCCAAAAAAAGTCCTTGAGATTTTTTTTAACTTTTAGATAAGATGCCTTCAAAGTGAAATTTTTTTTAAAATATTAGTTTTTTAAAATTTTTGTCAATGAAAACTTGTCATAAGGTAGTAGGAAAGCTTTGAAAAGAATAGGGAATTCCTATACATTGAATTGTTTCCCCTTAATAATCCTCTTATAATCAAAATATTTTGAATAGTGAAGCTTTGGGAATAAAATGTTACACATATAATTGGGTTATTTTCCATTGAATACACAAGCCACGAGCTTGAAATAATATATCAAGACATAGAAGGGTAAATTTATGATATTGCTACCAAGATTCAACTTTTCAATTTTTTGAGTCAAACTCATTGACCCATGATTCATGAGTAGAGGTTCACAATAACCCATCTCCCATGAGAGTGAATGGTAAACTTACCACTCATTGAATCTAGGTGATGCTCACAAAGGTGAAGCATTGGGACTTTCCGGGAGATCACCCATCCCAGTACTACTCCAACTTCAGTGCACTTAACCATGCATTTTCCTCCAAGGTTAAGCCCACTTAGCTTGCAACCCCATTTGCAAAACTGTTAGCAAGTGTTGTTCCTTATGAACCACTCATTGTAGAGCCCCTTAAGCTCATCAAGTGATAAGGAGGAGATATTTTTTCACAGCAAGTCAAATTATGATATTGCTATCAGGATTCTACTATGTAGCTTTTTGAGTCAAACTAATTGATTTACATTATTCTTATTCTAAAAAAAAGTGATAAAATAATAATGAACAAAATCCCCATTGACTAAACAAATAAAAGAATTTAGAAAGGCAACAGGTTTAACTATCTTGTGGGAGACTATACAGGCCAAAAGATAGCCAAATCCTTTAGTAGTATGAATGTAAAGTGTGAAGTTACCAAAATGGTATCCTTGTCAAATAGTGAAAAATACCCTAAAGACTTGGATTTATATCTACTAATGGTGATTCAAGCCAAAGAATTAGAGAATCAAATTCATATAGACAAATCAAATGAGTTTGAATGTTAAGGACCTAAAGCATGCCAAGAATGAATGGCCATTAAATGTAATCATAAGCCTTAGTGAGGCTAATATTGATGAATATTATAAGTTTCTAAGAATAATATGACAATTTTACATCCCTTCCCAAATAGAAAAAAATATTGTCAAAGATGTACCATGACTTGATAAAAGTACTTCTATTGGGTAGGATAAATTATGGTTTGATTGACCTAAGTTCTAGAACAATAAAATTGGAAATGATATTATACAAGACATTTAATAAATTGTTAGGCCACAAATTATATATTTATTTTGGGTTGCCAAAATTAAGTATGCATTTAGTATTGTCCTTATTGGTTATATTTCCTAAATAATTCACACAAAAAATTTCTAGATTAACCCTCTAAAGGTCCTTACGCATAGTATGCTAAAAGAACAAAAATAATAGGCTTTGGAATCCATCAAATATTTTGTCTTCATTATTGGAAATAAAGAAGATGGCATCACAAAAATATGCCTTGAGATGGTGAAATTCTCGACAAGGAACCAAATTTAGGAAGCATTGTATAAATATATTTTTAGATTTATTATACTCTTGCACACAAGAATCTTTCTTCTAATGATAGACAAATACCTACACAATGTCTAAAATATTAATCAATAATTATTACATGTCCTTTATTTTTATAATTCCTCTACATGTATGACAATATTATAGATCCTGAGAAATTATTTAGAGATATTCTCTTAAATATTAGGCCATTTTTTTTTATCTTTAATTTATTTACAAATAGAGTGGGAATATATAACTGATTTTTGTTTATATAACATAGACACACTAAAACATCTTAGACCTACTCAATTTGGAGGAGTGGTGCATGACAACAATGGCAGGGTGGTCTCGACGGTGGCCCTCCTCTGGGTACCCAGACAAACCACTTTGGTGAGGCCTTCATAGCATACGTTGGGATCAAATTAGCAAAAGAGAGGTTTGAGAAGGGTCTAGCTGGAGTGTGATTGCCTAAACATCATTAATTATTTAATGGGTTCCTCTTCCCCTAGTTGGTCGATGAAACATATTATTGAAGATAGCCTAATGCCTCTCAGGGACTTTCATGAATTTCAAATTTCAAATGTTTACCATGAAGGTAATAAGGTTGTGGATTATTTAGCCAACATTGGGGTCAGCTTTCCAAGAACGAAATTTTGGAACATTTAGGACTGGATCTAAGTGGATCTTCTTACCTTACTCTACAACGATTATGATGTGTGTGAATCTCAACGGGTTTTTGCAAATGATGGAGAATGGCATCTTCCAAGGTGTCCTAGGTAGGACATCTTTTATGTGGGAAAAGCCAAACTTTCTGGTGGCTTTTTTAATTGTTTCTATCTGGTTTAGCTCGGCTCTATTTGTGTTGCAAGTTGTTGAGAATTGGGATTTTCGTAAGATGGGAGGAGACAGGAACTGTTTGGAGCCCATAGTTTATGAAAAATAGCCAAATAAGAAAGCAATGTGGAAAGAAATTTCAGCAAGAGGTTTGACCGGTTATATGAAGATGCTTCATGGTATGGATTCCCTTGTTACTGAGGCCTTTGTTCATGGATGAAATTATGGTGTTCTCTGTATCTATGGTATGGAGCTCAGGTTAATGAGGAGTTGGTGGCTAAGGTGTCTAGCACTTTGATTGAGGGCACCAAATTCTATAGGGATAAGGAATGTGCAATGGTGGTGATATAAACTAATTTCCTTCCAAAAGAAAGGGAGAAGGTGAGAAATAATATTGATGGTGGGTGGGAGAGAAGCTCACTTTCGAAGCCATGGTAGGAGGTCTGAAAGGTTATCATGTGCTACCTCACCCTTGATGGTAAATTCTACAGCGCATTTAGCTATCACTTCATCATTCTTAATCATTTTTGGCATAGCAAGTTCATTTATTTACCCTTGTATTTGGTCTCATCATTGAATAATAACATTAGGGTTCATGAGAAAAGTGTGTCCTCCCCGGTTATGCATGAGGGTGTAATCTTGTTGATTATGTAGTATGCCAAGGCTATCCATGTTGAGAGGAACCCAAGGGTTAAAACTTGTATTGAATACAAGAAGAATGTTCGTATTAATCATGGGGACACCTCTTCTAATGAAGAGGTGGACTTCGATGGGGACAAGATCTTTCATATTTATAATAAAGTACAAGGCCCCTCACCATCCAAAATCCCAAACCCTACTAGCAGAAAAAGAATTGTTTTATTTGATGAGGAGGACAACCCTGAGTATGTCCCTAATTCAATGGACCCTAGTTTTGATGTGAAGGGTAAAAGGGTGGCTAGGGTTTCTATGTCAAGCGCTAAGGGAAAAAAAAAATCTCTATGGCCCCGTCTATCAATGTCAACAAGAATTCTTCTAAGCGGCCGAATTTCTATCAGATTAATTTACATGATTAGGGTGTCAATGTTTTTATGCCTACTGATGCTGGCAGTTTACCCCTAAGGAGATGGGTTCCTTGGTCCTTGAGAATATGATTACGAATATTAACTTGAGGAATTTATACGATAAACAAAATACCCTATTCACCTGGATTTTTTTAGGAGATTAATAATCTCAAGGAGAAGGCAAATCTGCCCAATGGGGACCTAGACAATATTCTTGCAAATATGCATACCCTGGCTAATGGGATTAAACACCTTAAGGAGGACCATGAAGAGAACATTAAGGCTTTGGAAAATGAACTTTATAAACTTTAGCAGAGTTTGAGTGTGGTGCAGGAGCACTTGGACCCTAGTCAATATGTCAATTAGGTGTTTTGAGTCTTAGGAGTTAGGGTTAGGTCCATTTTGATTCAATAAGGTTTGTTGAGACCATTTGTAATGTTATTTCATGTTTTTAGGTCTGTATGTCTAATTTGGAGTCATGATTTGCAAATATTTAAAGTTTCTCTTAAAAAGTTGTCATTACTATCATCAAGATAGTTAAACTGATGAAGTGTCATTGTTCAAAAGTTGTCAGTTTGTTGTCATCGGGATAGTTTATACTATCGAGATTGCAAAAATATGTTCAACCAACTTTACATGGCTATTCTGATAGACCTTGAAATGTCTTGTTCAATATAGCCATACTAAAATGAGTGACATCAAGGTTGTTTTGTTCGGTCAGTATTACTTAAAATTGTTGCTCCACCTTTATCAGTCATTCTGATGGGTGATCAAGAAGTCATATTTAGAATTGATATTCCGATATTGGTGTCTAATGTTGATTGAACAACTCAACATTGTTATTCTGACACTTGTGTCCAACAGTGATTTATCAGATTTGGAAGTCGAACTGTCTTGCAGCCCAAAGGTCTGTTGTCATTGCGGGAAAATACAAATCTGCTATAAATTATATGAGCAACGACTGCAAAAGGGGAGAGAAAGTCAGTTTCTGCAATGTAAATTCTGCAACTGATTTGCAAAATTTGAGAATCATTGGCACTAAATTGGAAGCTTATTTTCTATAATTCACTTTGTTTCTACAATTGACCCAATTTTTTGTACTTATATGTTATTGTATGAATTCAAACTATTTGGGTGCACACATGTGGGTATAGAGTAGTGTAATATCTTCCATTTTTCGATGATTGAAATACTGATCTGTTAAAAAGGAGAAATATTTTGTAGATGTTCTTTTCACGGGGTTGCCTGGTTAGCCAGGATAACGAGGATTCTAAAAAAAATTTGATAGTTTCTCCCTGACTCAATTGTCTTGACACCTTGAAACTTGGTGTGAGCACCAAAGAGGGGCTAGAGGATAGAATTGGCATGAAAGAGAGACATCAGTCCAATTAGGGAACAGTCAGGGTCGATTGAGCAAGAAAACATATAGAGATGAGAGGCCACTGACACCTATAGTTATTGTAGCGTCCTAAAATTGCGACACTTGCAATTTTGACCACATTTGGGTCTTCACGATGGCGACGCAACACTGAACCTGAATGGAGACCCCGAAACTTGCTCACGACACCAAAAACTGCATTTTTCCAGCACCCTGCCTGATCCTCCTTGCACCCTGTTGTCCCGAGAGGTGGGACCAGAGCGCCCAGCGCCCTGGTCCCCCATGACCATGGCGCCCAGCGCCCTGGTCCCCCAGGACCATGGCGCCCAGCGCCCTGGTCCCTGGCCCTATTTTGGGCCCGGTCTCCTATGGGACTTCGGGCCTTTTTGTTTGCAAATTGGAAAATAACATTTCCTAGTCGGCCTAAGGTCGGGAAAATCAGTCTTTTAACCCTAATTGGCAAGTATATAAACTACATTTCCTCTCCCATTTTAGAAGGAAGGACATATGTGTACAAGACGCGAAAACGAGATTCAAGCATTCAAGCATTCAAGCATTCCTTCAAGCAATTGATCATTCTAAGTCTCCATTCAAGGCTAAGTGTTGCATTCAAGACAAGGATTCAACCATTGAAGAGGAGATCACATACTACAACATACAACATACAACATACAACAACATCTATACCTTCGCATATAAGGATACAAACATCCTTACAACAAGGTATTAGTACTTGTTTTACATTACATTTACAGCATTTCTCATTTCTTGGTTAATTCCAAAACTGGGGTTTGACCTAAGGGCAAACCCCTAATCCCTAACCCCCCAATCGTCTTCGCTTTTCTGTGTGTAGGTTGCAGGTACGCGGCTGAAATTGAAGATCTGGAATCCTTGTGCAGAGACGAATAGATCCCTCTTCGTTTCACGGATTTTTTGGAGGACCGTGTGCACGTCGGGCGCCATCGTCCCGTCAACTTTCGCTCAAATTTGTAGGACAGCGTCGTCTCGACATTTTACTGCTAATTCTAGGTCCGCAGCTTCATATCATATCCCTATCTCTATTTATAAGTGAATCTTTCTTGCTTCTACATGCATTCCTAGTTCAATCTTTCTATCTACATTCTTTACAAAAGAGGGTATCCTTGCTATCACAACCCTTGAAACTCATATAGAATCCAATCTTGCATTGCGTGGGATTGGATCTTGTGGGTTTCAACCCCTCTTTTGAATGTAAAGTCCCTCCTAAGTGAAAACCATCAACCCTAGTGACTCTCCCTTCTCTCTACTCGGAGTTGGGGAGGGGAGAACGACTAGGGTTCGATTTTTTCGCTTTACATTTTGGTGAACCCGACGTGAACATCCTCATTCTAATTATTCATGGTTAGATCTGAAAAATTTGCTTCCTTAACTACATTTCCATGTTTGATCTTTTGCAAATTTTAGAGGTTGATTGCATAAAAACCCTAAAATTTTCTTTTTATTAATTAAACTTGTGAAATGTTTAATTGTTAATGCTTGTTTCAGATCTACCCTTCTATTACAAATTATCAATTCATATTTGTGCGTTAATTTTGAAAATTAAGTGGTTAAGTGTCAAAACCCTAATTTATAAAACCTTCTTGATTCAACCTTTGACTGATAATTTCACTAATCAAAACACCTCCAAATCGGCTGTAACTTTGGATTCCGCAATAAAATCACAATATCTTTCATCCCTGAAAATTTGGAAAAAAGTTGCAAGGACCGTGTGCACCCCGAGCGCCATCGTCCCCGACATTTTTTCCAAAATTTCGGGAGCTAGGTCTTACTGTATTTTTCTGCTAAAATCCAGAATTTTGGCTGATTTTATCAATTTTAACACCTTCAAAATTACAGTCAAAGTTGGTCTAGCGATTGCTTGGATTGAGGCTTCTAATCATTCAAAAATTGTTGAAATTGAAATCTGTGTCAAAATTGTGTTTCTTAAAGTCCTAAATCTGAAAAGTGTGTTATCATTCATTCGAAATTTCAGTGCTTTATTCAAATTTTTGCAATTTGTGACTTTTGAAATTAAGTGCTTAATTACCACAACTTTGATTTCTGCTTTCAAAATTGAATTTTGTGTGAAATTGAGTCAACTTTCAAATTTCAAAACTTGCATTGCTTTTGGTATTCCCTCTAAAATCATAAAATTCAAAATTTCAGTTTCCCTCTCTTTTTCAAAATTCAAATTTTGCATTTTTCGACAATCTTGGTAGGGTTCAATTTTGAGATTGCAACTTTAATTTGGCCTATCTACAGATCGTAAAATCACTCAATTTTTTCAGGTTAGCTGTAAAATCATCATAACTTTCATCCCTGCAAATTTCGAAAAATGTTGCGAGGACCGTGTGCACCCCGAGCGCCACGGTCCCGGACATTTTTTCCAAAATTTCGGGAGATTGTCCTGATTGTATTTAACAGCTTAAATCTAGAAGATTGGCTGGTTTTACTGAAATTTGCTACCTCTAAAATTCAAAATCTTCTCTCTTTCTTTAGTGCATGAGTTTTACAACAATAAGCCCTACCTACACTATTCCCGTTAGACGAAGCCTTAGAATTAAGTCTTTCCAAGGTTTAATTACTGAGGAGATGGAACTTAATTTGAATGGTCTTTTTAACGAGGACATGGTTAATTCCTCTAATCCTCTTAATGATGAAGAAGCTCTCCATGAGGTTTCTGTAGAACAACTTTCAAAATTGGATAACCAATTTGATGATTTTTGACAGTGGATGTCTCAAGAATACCCTGATAGTCAAGCTCTTCCTTTAATTGAGGGTCTAAAATGTATGCTTCAAAGTGATAAGAATGGAATTGATACTTTGCATGGTATTGTACACATTGTGGATTCAAATGTGATGCCTATGAAAAGTTGTGCCGAAACCTTAGGTTATACACAACCTCCTACTCAAGACAATCATTCTATTCCTTTGACGACTTCTATTGCTAGTATACCTACTTTTACATCAAACATAATGACTACTTCAACACAAGACATTCCTCCTATGATCACCAGTCATGGGGGCAATCCCTCTTCTTCAATCAACCCTCTTCCTTCATTCAATCCAACTTCTTCATTCATTCCTTCAGTGAGTGTTCCTCTTATATCTCCACAAATGAACATGATGCAAGGGGGCAATTCATTTAACCATTCCATTCCTCCTTGTAGTGTTCCTCCTGTCCAATCATCTCCTATGACTAACTATCATAGTGTCCCACCACCTTACTCTCTACCTTCTTTCAATAACATAACACCTCCATCACAATCTAACACGTCTAATATGAACTCTTCGACTGAAGCGACCATTAATAATCTTGCACAAACTGTCTCTTCTTTACAGCAACAAATTGCCTCTATGAATCAATCTAAGTTTAGTGTGCCCACATTTGATGTTGCGAGTCCACTTTCTCTTGACATTGTTCGAGCTATCCCCCCTAAACATGTTGAAATTCCACATTTGGAGCTTTATAATGGTAAGGGTGATCCTCTAACACATGTTAAGACCTTTCAAACAATATGTACTGATTTTGCTTATGACCAAAGGTTGCTTGCAAAACTGTTTACTAGAACATTAAGAGACAAAGCCTTACAATGGTATTGCTCGTTGCCTTCTTATTCTATTTCTTCTTTCGAACAACTTGCAAATGCTTTCATTCAACAATTTCAAAACAATATAAGTCCTAAAGTTACTTTGATTGATTTAATGCATTGTAAACAAGGTGTTAAAGAAAAAGTGACTGATTTCATTGGTAGATATAAGCATTTGTATGCTCAAATTTCCTTTCCAGTGCCTGACAATGATATTCAAAGAATCTTTATTTCTAATTTACAAAAAGACATTAGAGAAAAACTCCTGTTTTCTGAGTTTACTTCTTTCCAACAGTTGTGTGCGACTCTTCACAATTATCAACTGACTGTGAGTCAAATGGAACAATCACATCCTATGGCTCCGAGTGATAAGGGTGATAGTAGTCAACAACCATTTGGGAACTTTAAACCGAAGAGAGAGTCCATTAAATTCAATGAAAACATCATCAACAACAATGTGAATGCAGCATCAGGTGTGCTTCCTATTTCTAAATTTTTCAAGAAAGAAAGAAAGTTTACTCCTTTGAATGAATCATTGCATAGTATTATGAATAAGTTATTGGAACAAAATGTGCTTACTCTTCCTCCTATAAGGCAAATTGATCCTGCAAAGATTACTTCACCTTACTTTGATAACAAATCTTTTTGTCAATTTCATCGTCATCTCGGGCATGATACTGAAAAATGTTTTGCTTTAAAGGGTAAAATTCAAGATTTGATTGATAATAATACTATCTCTGTTTCTGGAGTGAATGATAAAGGCAATACATCTGTAGCTCCTCCTAACCAAAATCTTCAGATTTTTACTGATCCATTGCCTTGTCATACCTCTAATGCGATCGATAATACTGATTCCTCTGTCTCACCTAATGATCTTGTGTCCATGACTCCGAATGTGATTAACTTTGTGGAGCAACAGAAAATCCCTAAAGAACTTTCCATCACCTTTGATTCTAGTGAAACTATCAGGGCACCTGATGGTCCTTTATATATAGTTGCAAAAGTCAAAAATACACCTTGCCGTGGAGTACTTATTGATCCTTCTTGCAGGGTTAATGTCATTACTGAAGAGTTTCTTTTTACTTTGCAATTGAATCAAGTGATCTATGATGAAACAGATGTGGTTGTAAAACTATTTGATGCATTTTCTTCTCTTGCAATTGGTTCTATTACATTACCTATTGAGGTCCATAACAAATCCCTTGATGTGGACTTTGCTATTATTCCATCGTCCGAACAATTTTGTGTGAAGCTAGGCTATCCTTGGCTATCTTCCATGAAAGCTATTGCTTCTCCTATTCACAAGTGTCTGAAATTTCCCCATAATGGTGAAGTTGTTACTGTCAATCATAGTCTCTTTAAACCAGCTGAACGAACTTCTAGCATTCCTATTGATTACTTTTGGCCTAAACAATTCCAATCTCTTCCTCCGCGAAGTGATCATCTTTTCAAATCTTATCAAAAGTGGAAAAAAGATATGATCCTATCTCTAAGTGAACCTAGAACACCCAAACTTGACATTCCTATCATTCTTGAGAAGGAAGTTCTTCCTTTGAAAGATAAAACCAATGTCTTTCCTCAAGACGATTCCCAACCCATCCCTATGGATGTGACTATGCCTATGATTAATAAACTTCCTAAAAGTAGACCTATACCTCCTCATCATGATGGGCTTGGTCTCCTTCCTAAACCAAATATTCCTCCTTTGTATGGAGCAGTTCCTCCTCCTTCCTCTTATGGAGAGAAGAGACCTTCCTCTTCTCCTATTGTTCAACCTAAGAGACCACAACCTAAACACCCAAGTGATAAGGATGAGAACATTCCTCCTCCTCAATCTTCTCAACTTCCTACTAAGACTAGACGAAATCATTCTGCACGTGAACGTCGACGAAGGCGTCGTCTTAGAGCTCAGGCAGCTGCTTCTCAAACTTTGCAATCCCCAAAAACACCTTCAACAAGCATTGTTCCATTTTCTCCTCAGCTGACGATTGAGTCGAAATCTCCTAAACATAAGATGCATGATGGTCTTGATCCTGTGCGAGTTAAAGATCCTATTTTAATAAATCTTGATGATGATATAGATGAAAATGTTATTCATGATGCAAATGTTACTCCTGTTCATTCTGATAGTGAATATGAACTTGTGGATATTGATAACCATTTATCTAACGCATTTTCTAAAGCACTTATCCTAGCTCCTAGACAAGAACACCGTGGCTTGGGATATGAACATAGCCCTTGTTTGGATCTGGTGATAGCTCCATCTGCTGTGTTGGATGTTCCTCCTCTAACATGTTTCCTACCTTCCTGAAATATTGATCAGTAAGATCGGGGGGTAGATGACGTGCTAGACTAGTTTCATTAGCATAGCAGATTCTCTCCTCCTCTATTTCTTTTGTTACTTCTTCTATATGTTATTCTCATTCTTCTATTTGTTGTCCTTACTGTTGTCTACTTGAGGACGATGCAAAACATTGAGATCTCTCGATCTCTCTCATGTTGACTCAAAGGACACATGTGTTCCCTTCTTCTAGGTGACCTTCCTTGATTGGGGAATGAAGAACAATTATGCATACATACATATGATATACATGAATTATCATACAGCATACTGACCCTGAGGAAAGCGAAGTTACCTTGTGCTTTGTGTTTTGTATCTATTATCCTTGGGCTTATCTCACACTTGGGGGCTAAATCCTTGTGATAACGTGCTCCTTTCCTTTTTCTCATTTCTTATATGTATCACTACCTTAAAGCAATCACCCCTGATGAGGCATGTGCGATCGCTTTAACGTAGGGGGGCATACATCCCGTTCATATCTTTTCAAGATACTTGAAAATTTCTTGGCAAATTTAGCCTTGCCTTGAAAATTTTTGATATCTTTCTTGCATGACTCATAGTGAGGGAACCTTACTACTGACAGTCATGGTTCTCCCTCGTGATCTTCCCTTTTACTTTGTCAATCAAAGTCGTAAGATCCTTAGTCCACTGGGGGCTTGGTGTATCTTCCCTCCTTGACGTGGTGAAAGTTTTTCAATGTTGTTTCCTTGTACTTTACTGGAAGTATGAGCGTACGCTTATACTCCCGCTAAAGTGGGGGCTAAATGTAGCATCCTAAAATTGTGACACTTGCAATTTTGACTGCATTTGGGTCTTCACGATGGCGACGCAACACTGAACCTGAATGGAGACCCCGAAACTTGCTCACGACACCAAAAACTGTATTTTTCCAGCACCCTGCCTGATCCTCCTTGCACCCTGTTGTCCCGGGAGGTGGGACCAGAGCGCCCAGCGCCCTGGTCCTTCAGGACCAGGGCGCCCAACACCCTGGTCCCCCAGGACCATGGCGCCCAGCGCCCTGGTCCCTGGTCCTATTTTGGGCCCGGTCTCCTATGGGACTTCGAGCCTTTTTGTTTGCAAATTGGAAAATAACATTTCCTGGTTGGCCTAAGGTCGGGAAAATCAGTCTTTTAAACCTAATTGGAAAGTATATAAACTACATTTCCTCTCCCATTTTAGAAGGAAGGACATATGTGTACAAGACGCAAAAACGAGATTCAAGCATTCAAGCATTCAAGCATTCCTTCAAGCAATTGATCATTCTAAGTCTCCATTCAAGGCTAAGTGTTGCATTCAAGACAAGGATTCAACCATTGAAGAGGAGATCACATACTACAACATACAACATACAACATACAACAACATCTATACCTTCGCATATAAGGATACAAACATCCTTACAACAAGGTATTAGTACTTGTTTTACATTACATTTACAGCATTTCTCATTTCTTGGTTAATTCCAAAACCAGGGTTTGACCTAAGGGCAAACCCCTAATCCCTAACCCCCCAATCGTCTTCGCTTTTCTATGTGTAGGTTGTAGGTACGCGGCTGAAATTGAAGATCTGGAATCCTTGTGCAAAGACGAACAGATCCCTCTTCGTTTCGCAGATTTTTCGGAGGACCGTGTGCACGCCAGGTGCCATCGTCCCATCAACTTTCGCTCAAATTTGCAGGACAGCATCGTCTCGACATTTTACTGCTAATTCCAGGTCCGCAGCTTCATATCATATCCCTATCTCTATTTATAAGTGAATCTTTCTTGCTTCTACATGCATTCCTAGTTCAATCTTTCTATCTACATTCTTTACAAAAGAGGGTATCCTTCCTATCACAACCCTTGAAACTCATATAGAATCCAATCTTGCATTGCATGGGATTGGATCTTGTGGGTTTCAACCCCTCTTTTGAATGTAAAGTCCCTCCTAAGTGAAAACCATCAACCCTAGTGACTCTCCCTTCTCTCTACTCGGAGTTGGGGAGGGGAGAATGACTAGGGTTCGATTTTTTCGCTTTACAGTTATATTATGTGTTGCTAATTGGATGAGCTTGTAAGTGTATGATTTGTTGCAATCTGACTATTTATTTTATAGCAGAGAGTCTCTGCAAGGGTATTTTGTGTTTTGAGTTTTGTAAGTTTGAAGGAAAGAGTCCAAGTCTTGCATCAAAGTGCAGTGGTGGAGGTGAGTATGTCTTCCATGAACAATACCAGTGATGGTCTATGTAGACCCAATGAACACGTTGATGTTCTTCATGCTATTTCTCAAGGTAAGTCCCCCACTGGTAGCACCAAGATGATCAATAAATATAAGGTTGTGTATGTTGGTACCCGTAAGAAACAAAAGGCTCCCTTGGAGGATGTGAATGCAGATCTAGATGCGAATGAGAAGCCCCTACCTGGTCCAGTGACGAGGCTCTGTAGCAAGGATAACGGTATGATCCCTATTGACAACATCATTAAGAAAGTTAATAATATCAATATGGATGTCATTCAGAAGAATGATAAATTGGTCAAAATGATGTCGTTTTGTTGTTTAGAAGTTCAGTTTTGTTCTTGGATGTTCTTCTTTGGGGCTTCTTTGCCCTGGGTTTTTATGGGCTGGTTCGCGTCTGATTTTTTGTTGGGTCCTAGATGGTTGTTGTTTAAGACATTTTTTGGTTCTTTTTTTATGACTTTGGCTTTTTGGTCCCTGTAAAACCAATTTGCCCCTATAATCAAAACATAGACACACTAAAACATAATCCTCCTAATTGAAAATTTGATATTCCATATTACCACTAGGCTAGTGAAGCTACACCATGGTAGCATCATAAAAGGGTAAAGTATACAATAATGCTATCTCTCATTAGTGTAGAGGAAGTGGGAGGTGTCATTAATAACATAATTTCACAATATTATCCAGCCTATCTTATGCATAGGGTATTGTTGTATACTTAAAACATATTGAAAATAAACTAATCTGGTCTTGTGAGTGAAAAATGATATTATTATAAAAATTGAATCTTTATGACCCTAGGTTGTGTTTTATGCTGCAATATCAAACCAAATTAGAGAGTGATTTGACTGGATAATGTTTGATGAAGGCTCGATAAAAAAAATAGTAAGAATTGGAGAAATAAAAAGAATGAGACAATGTATAGCATGGCTTTACCATTTTTTTAAGAAACCTATCATTTCTAGATCCATGATTACTCCGCATGCACCACATCATGTGTATATAGTAGAAAATATTTGGACGATAATGTTCCAATTTATTGTGCTTAAAGTACCTTGTCATTTTTATGATAGTTGTCCAATTAATAGATATTTTCAATATTTTTCATGGTTCATATCAATAATATTTAAATAGCTATAGAGAACCCAAGTGGTTACAAGAGTTGTATTTGTGATTCATCTCTAGAAAGTAAATCTCTCATCAACATTATTTGGCTTCCATAAGCATGAGTAAGTGCAAAAAAAATATTACTACTAAAAGTAGCCTTCAATGCTTGGTTTGTGGAGTCATGTATCATTAATCAATTGTGTCAATAACACATAGGAGAGAGAAAGGTGATAACACTTCCATGACCCAACTTTACTAGAAGGCTAGATGAAACAACATGCTATAAAAAGAAGCTAAAATAAATTTTGGCTTCTTTTTAGTAGATAACGTCCAAACCTAGAAAATGATACTTGTTTTCATTAATGAAATATTTCATAAGAGGCCCACTAGATCTCAAAAATTCAAGGAAATGTGATTCATTAATGAGTATCAAATTTCATCTATTAGTATCTAGGTCATGTAGAGCTAAGTAAATATGATTTAAGCATGCTTCTTATGAAGTAACAGGTCCTATCTTAATGGAAGATTTGACAAATTGACATTTCCCTAGCACACACTTTGCATATATGATCCACTATTGAGTAGTTGTGGGATCTCCATTGTATAGCTATGCTGGGAATGTACATCAAGTAATGGTGGCTATTTGAGATGCCAAACTAATCCTACTAATAGTGGTCAAGAGAATATTGGATCAATTAATCACCCCATGACGTGACTCAAAATATTTATCCATGTTTAGATGTTTTAAAACTATATACTGAGATTTGAAGAATTGACCACTAGAGCTTTATGATGACTTAGTTGTTGGGCGATATTACTATACTTTTTGGCTTTACAACTCACCACTACAAACTAACCTTCTTTTCTTGCAAGAGGCAAAGACCCATAGAATTGTTTAAGTGTACTTAGATGTTGTGCTTATAACATTAATAACTATATCATGCATTGGGTAAATTTATATATAACTTGTCTATTTATTTTGGATGTCTATCATTTTATTTGAACACTTGGAAAAATCCATTTTTATATAGACCCTACTTGTGCTTTGCATCGAGAAGAACCTATTTAGTTTGACATGAGAAAAAAATCCTATAAAGGCAACCATTGTGTCAAAAGAAATCAATATGAGAAGGGTTAAACCATGAAACTCCACCCAAATAGGGACTTATATAGATGTCTCATAAAAAATGATAAAGTATCTAGTCGAGGGTGAGAGGACAAGCAAGGAAGAGTGGAGAAACTAAGAACCATCTTTAAGGATAACTTTAGTGTAGTTGGTTGCAACAAAATAAGAAAACAAAAGAACCTTTGGTAAGGTTTGGTATGACATCAAGGTGCACCTGCTGTGGAATCCAAGTCTTAGTGATCCAATCTTTAAGCATGCTTTCAATAATGACCCTTCCCACACAATATTCTAGCAAAATAAATTTCTCTAAGTAGTAGCATGCAATGTGAAATTCTAGAATTGAGAGAACAACATATGTGGATGTTGTTCTCTCAACATATTAAGTGGAGGAACCATTGTAAAGCATCATTGAACTTTCAACTCCAATAATTGTAAAGTGATGAAAGGTTAAGGCCATTTAAAAGGGTGCGAAATTGTTACTTTAAGCATATTGTGATTTTAAAGATGCCACAATAAATATTAGAAAACAAAACTATAAATTCAACACAAAAATTAATTCATAAAAAACACAAAGCAAAGCCCAAACACAAAACTTTCACTTAATTTATCTTTTACAATCATAATTTTATTAGCTCCATATTACGTGTCCAATCCTCCTATTGCGAAAACAATTCATCTTCTTGGAAATTGTATTTTTTACTCAAGCAATTTCCATGATACGTCCATAGACATTTTTAATCTTGCACGTCACAGCCAAACTAAATCATTTAAAAAATAATAAACATGAAGAATTTATGAAACAGCCAAACTGAATCATTTAAAAAGTAATAAACAGCTGATGTAAACAGTTCCGTATTACTTCCAAACTTCTACTATTCAAGTTTGGAGAGCCTTCAAATCCATACCTCAATTAGGTTAGAGTTTGAAACATAAAAACATTTTCAGCCATATAAATCTCGTTTTAAATTATAAATTAAACCTAAGATTCATTCACCAGTGTCGTTGGCAATATAATGGCATTAAAGGGCGAAGCCTCAATGTCCACATATATAAACTTCACCACAAGTATTAGGCTTTAAAAATTGAGTTGGTTTCAATACTTTTGATCTACTTCTCCATGAATAATTGCAATGGAGCCCAAGTTTCTTCTGCTTCTTCTATACCAGATAAAGATCTGAATCACTGAGAAACTCCAAGCATGTAATTACATACGCACTGCTTATCTTACCAGCAATTTCTATTCCTATTCAACTCTGCTTCGATATATTGTCCAGTATTCTTTTTCATTACTTTTTCAGGAGACATACTATTGATTTTAACTGTATTTGTTTCTCTGTGTATTTCGAATCATAATCCATCTATGCTTTTAAGAAATCTTAATACCCGGAACCTGCTGAATCTCGGGTTAAACAAGTAAAAACCCTAGTAAGAGAAATCGGTAGGGAAGATGACGGGGGGTGGATAGCCTGGTCCCTATAGGGCGTGGTATAATCGAGCCACCTGAGGAAGCTGATTGGGTTGCCTGAGTGCAAGTCGATTTTGATGTTGAAATCAAAGCAGCTCTTGATTATGTCAGGATTGGGAACATATTGAAATTTTGAAGTAATCAAGAGTTGCTTAGATTTCAGCGTCAAAATATAGATTTGTTCCAAGGCATTGTAATGTCTCAAGAGTAGAGTTTAAAGGTTTAGTGAGTTGCAACTTTAGTATTATTCATAAGAGAAGCTTTCTAAAAGAGGTCATAATTTGAACTTATTTTTTAATTAAACATGAGGAAGTTATCATTGTAATTTTTTAAATGTTTATAAATATTTTACAGGAATTGGTGGAGGAAAGGAAAGGATCTATTATAATCAATAATGTCAGCAATCTTTATATGGATTTACAGATGACTTACAACAATATAAGATTACTTTACTCCTTGTTGAATGATACAAATGAAGCATACATACCTTACCTATCTTATCCCTCTGAAATTTGAATTAGAAGTGTGTCATTTTTATTCATGATCAGAAATTTCTCTTAAAATAAAAAAATTTATATAAAAAAATATAAATTTCTTCATGTCTAAAGGATCTATGACTTTTCTATCAAATTTATTACAGGAAAATATAATTCAAGTTCTATTGTTAACTTTGAATATAAGGTTAGAATATTTTATTG
>NC_081411.1:745893437-745998437 GCF_030272615.1 Cryptomeria japonica | reverse complement strand
CTAAACCAGGTACCAATGTTGATGACGATGAATCACTCACTGCAACAAAATAAAGATCAGGCATGGAGACAACCTTCTTTAAGCATCACCTGGATACTCAAATGGCAGAAATACCAGTACAATCAAAGTCTCATAGTAACCATGCACAAATGTGTACAATCAAAGTCTCAACGGGATCCATGCACCAAGTCTCATAAGAAGACAAACGGATGACCACCAATAGAAGATGTACTCGATCCAAATACTTTCTCAACTGAAGATTAAAGGTGTCACATGAATATTTCTAATCTAAGTATACAAGAGGATTACATCAAATATGTCATCAATGGCAAGATACAAAGAGGTGTTGCACTTTATGATAGTGCAAGTACAACGTTGCTCACACAAGAGCATACAACATGATCATGAAAATATGGAAACATGTAGATGATGCCACCAAAGAAGCCTTGTAGAATACCATAGATGAACATTCGTTTGATTAGGATGACGCTAAAAGATATGAAGGAGCAAACTGACCTCCCCTTGGCTTCCAGTTGGAAAATGTTGCATGACATGTATGAAAGGTGGAAGAATAAAATTTGTTCCCAATTTTGCTTATATAATAAAAAATTTGATTTTACAAAAACTTATCAAAAGTTTAAGAAAAACATTTATTTAAAATCCCATGACAAAAAAAACATTATGAAAAACCAATAATGAAAAAAACCACACCATGATTTTTTTATTTTTCAATATAAAAAACTTTATTAAAATATAACAAAGAAAAAACCTTTTGTTTTCAATTTTTGAACATTTTAAAAATCCATTGAAAAAAACATATTTAAAAACTTAATTTAATTTAAATTTTAAAAAAATAATTTAAAATTTTAATTTAAAAACTATTTTTTTGAAAAAATTGAAAGGGGCAATGCCCCATCTGCACAGGTTGTAGTTGTGTCTCGCACAGATTGTAGTCATGCAGGGTCATGACAGGGGCCCCCATGGGGTACCCTATCATGGTACCCTATTATGGGTAGTTGTGGCAGGGCCCGCAACTTGTGACAGCTGCAACGCCCCAAATATTTTGCTTTTTTTTTTTCTTAAATTTTCTTTTTTTTTCAAAAAAAATTAATAAAAAGAGCCCCCTTGTAATTCAAATTTGGATTTTAAAGTTTATTTTTTATTCTGAAATTTTAAAAAAAAATATATATATATATAATTTTTTTTTAAAATGACCTATATTCAAATTCGTATGGCCGCCTAGGGGACGAGAAATTTTTTCCAAAATGGGGTAACAGAGGTTGATTTTTGTAAATGAAAAGGCAACCTTGGGGTTTTTTAGCCTTCTGAATGCAATGACGATGACAAATTTGGCCAAACATGCTCCAAAATTGCAAATCACTCCTAGGACAAGTCACCACCCTCCACCTTCAAACAACTCTAGATTTGTCCTCGCATGTCAGATTTGGACAGAACAAAATGGGATTCTGACTTTCTTGAACCTCTTTAGTCCAATGGTGACCTAATATTTGACCCAACAAGCTCCAATAATAACCTGCACTAGATGGCTCCAAAATCCAAAACCCCAAATTACATCAAATTTCTCTCAATTGGCAAACCAATGGTACTCCATTGACTCTAATACCATATGAGAATTTTCCAAGATCTAGAGTCTAATTGATAGCATAATAAGAGGGACAAATAGATTGATAATAATAAATCGTATTCTAATCAAGATTCAAAATATTGATCAATTGGATCATAAAAAAAAATTCATACAATATAGATGAGCCTGCTTATAAAGACAAGGCCATATAGATATGTGAGCACACGAACATGACATGTGGCTCAATTAGAAATAAGGGTAGGTAGAAAAAATAATAAAATATTCCACAAGAGGTGGATCACCCACGAAGGTGGAATATAACAAAAAGATAAGAGCACAGAAGGTGGAAATTCTCCTACATACATCATCCCTATGAGCACAATTCCCTAAGTGTCTCATATCCAAACTACTACAAAATGCATTACCCTAAGTCAAATTAAGTAAAGTGTAATTATGAGACATAATTTACACCAACAAGATCAAATAAAACTTCTTAGAAATCACAGGAAATTGAAATATAGCCTTTGGTAAAAAAAGGTAGATCAGGAAAAATCAACAGAGAAGACCAAAATGACCAGAAAACCAAGAACAGATCTAAACAACGCATATACCAACTCTAATAACGCATTCATAAAATAAAGAAGTGCATAAAAATGACTACTTAGTGCATATAAAGGATTTAATAATGCTCATAGCTAGTTCTACAACACATCTATTTAATCCCACAACGCTTTTGATTAGTTTCGTATCGCATCTGCGGCACAAAGTAGCACATAAATTGAGAACAATAGCGCCTATACCAAATTTCACACTGCATTTGTTAGTCAGGGTAGTGCTTTTTGCACAAAAGTGCAACACATGTAATAAAGTCTAGTGCAAACACTGGATACAATAGAACATTTGACAAAAATCACAAGAAACACAAATATTAAATTTACAACTAATATAAATCTCAAGGCCCCAGATGACATTAAGGCATATTGAAATAAGTGCAAAGTATTTAAAAAACAACAATTGAAATCCAAAATCCCCAAACCAATATAAAACACAACAAGTAAAACTCATGGTAACACATAGACAAGCAGAACAGTACCCAGGCTCCCATAATATTTTAAACAATAGAGGTATGCATATTTCTCCAAATCATTTACTTTATTTTCACAACAATAATTTTATTCCCTAGTATACAATAACCAAAAACATCTTCCTTGGACACACTGCAAACAATCTTTTCAAAAAAAAATGCCAGAGATGGAAGAATTCCTCCAACCTAGATAATAGTAGTTATGGATAAATGAAATCTTAAGAAGATAAAATCCAATCCACTTCCCAACCAAGCCAAATTCCAAGCTCCAAATGAAATAAAAATCAAATCTTTAACAAAATGCATAAATTCTCCAACATGCCAATCCCTAACAATGCTCAGAAAACCAAATACATAAAATTTTATTAAAACCATAAAAATATATTAGCCAATCAAAAATAGTAAGAAACATAATATTTTCCACCAACCTTACCCCAAATTGAAGCTAAAAGTATTATAAAATATTATTATTTAAATTACCCAAAACTCTTTACCAATCATAAAATTGGGTGGCTAAGGTAAATAATAATTTAATAACCCAAAAGGGTAAAATAAATTAGAATATCCCAATAATTAAACAAACCAAATGAGTATTAATATAAATACCCAATTAAATATTAAATCACAAGGCTTAATAATATAAAACCAATAACAACAAAACAATTAATTACTAAATAATAATAAATTAAAGGCTCGATAATAAATATTCTAATAAACCTTAAACCATCAAATAATTAAAATAATAATAATATACGAGCACCAATAAAATATAATTCATAAATTAAATGTTAATTTAAATAATAATTCCCAAATAATAATAATAATCACATTAATATAAATTATTAGTGTCATACAATAATTATTTTAGTACTTAATAGACTATATTAATAAATTAATTATTAATTAACAAATTATCACAACTGATAAGACAACCTTGTTGAACACAATGTACCACTGAGAGGGGGGTGAATCAGTGGTTCCTAAATTCTTTTCTCTTCTAAAGAAACCTCAAAATGTCGGTTGTTATCCTAAGCACTAAACAATCAAACCGGTAAGACAAATGAGAATACCAAAAGAGACAATCACGCAAATGTAACCCATAACACCAGATGTACAAGGAAAACCCAATATGGGAAAAACCTCGGTGAGAAATGTTGTAGGAGACTACTGCTCCAATCCAGCCTCACAAGTGAAACACTGAATTACAAAGATTTAGGGTACCAACCCAAGGAGCACCAACCCCTTCTAATTTAGGGCACCAAGATCCAACTTGGTGATGTATATTGAAATACAATTTTGATACAATTATAGCTTGGTGCAAATGAGTTCTGCGACTCTTGATCAAATAGGTCTCTGCCGGTTAACAGTCTTCTGTTCTTTACTAGATCTCACACTATCATTTATGAGATTACTCTCTCTAACTCTTGGCCCCTCTTCTCTCTCTCTCATAGCCTCACAACACAGTGTGTCGCACTTGGGTGCCTTCTTGAACAATCACACCTAACCAGTTAGCTCAACTGGTCGACCTGCTACAATTATAGCGGTACTCTATCACTACCGGTTAAACCCTCTCACTGGTTTTCCCGCTCACTCACTCTGCAACTTTCTTAAAATAAATTCCAAGGAAGATGATCTTTCTCTATGCTTAAACTCACTTGAATCTTATTCTTCACATAAAGCATCATCCTTTTCTATCTCGAGCTCATCTATTTATAATCTTGGATTCTCACCAAGAATGCATTCAATCAATGTTGTGTTAGGATTTGCCTTCTCCAACTCGATCTGAGTCCGATTTAATTTGATCTTGTCTTCCAGGGATAATATATTCATGGCAATGATCAATCACCAGCAAAGCTTCACATTCCAATATGCATTTTCTAAATCTGGAGGTCTGCAACATGTTATTCTGCTTTTCCCTATCATTCACCATTAATGACTTTGTTGTTTCCTTTATTAAATGAGTACGGAGATCAAATCTTCTTGCAGGATCAATTCAGTCACTTTTCTAGCTTTCCTTCCTCAAGCCACAACCCTCTAGCATCCTCCATGACATGCAGGTTCTTCATAAAATCCGACTTGCTTACAAATTTGTTATGTTGATGCATACTCCACTGACCTGTGCAATACCTCCACCTAGCATCTAGCTGTCATGCTTGGCAACATGCACCTCTTCTTGGATTCCTATGTCTGTTTGACGTTCTTAGTCGAACAAGGTTGACTATTGGCTCAGTTCACCTTATCGGTATGACCATCAATCATCCTCTGAACCGACAACACATCCTCTCTGTTCTGCTCACTAGGTGTTGTGCCTTCATAAAAAACAAACAAACTTCATCTCGGTTTGTGCCTTACCAATAAGCCTTCTTTACCGGGAGATGACACAAGTCATATGTATCGGGAGCCTTCCTTCTATCTTTCTCTTCTTATACCGGTCACCACTTCTTACTTATCAGTGATCTTGCCAAACCAGTTTGACATCAGTGACAACTTAATGCCAATAATGCCAACAATCTCCCCCTTTGGCATTGATGTCAACTTACTGGAAGACACTTCATACTGGTAGATTTCTCCCCCTTTGGCACAATGACAAAGGGTATTGTCCACTCCCCCTTTGATCCATACCAAGCCCCCCCTTAGACTACTACCAGTAATTGCAGCCAGTACTAAGATGTGGTTCAAGAGTTATAGATGTTGTGATGAACTCCCCCTGAACCATATAAATCCTGCGTTTCTCAAGTGCATAAGATAGATGACACAAACTCCAACTTGTCTCTTAGGTACTCAAAAGTGCTTACTAGAAATGGCTTGGTGAAAATGTATGCTACTTGTTCTCCAGTAGGGACATAGTCCATCTTTACCTCCTTTCCTTCAACCTTTTCTCTAAGAAAATGATACTTGATGGCTATATGCTTTGTCCTAGAATACATCACTAGATTCTTTTCTATGTTCATAGCACTTGAATTATCACACAGGATAAGTATAGGATCAGTGATGTCCCCCTGTATGTCTTTGAGGGTTTGCTTAATCCAAAGCACCTGATAGCAACATGTAGCAAAAACAATGTATTCTACTTCAATAGTTGATAGGGAGACATAATCCTGCTTCTTGCTATGCCATGCGACCAACCGGTCACCTAGGAAGAATGCACCACCACTTGTGCTCTTCCGGACATCAATGCAACCTGCCCAATCAGCATTAGTGTATGCTTCCAAGATGAATTCTCCTTGTTTAGGGTACCACAATCTATAACTGAGTGTTCCTTGGAGGTACCTAAAGATTATGCTTACAACATTCATATGTGGCTACATAGGAGTAGCTTGAAATATGAACACCATGCACATTGTCTGTACTATATCCGGTCTAGAATCAGTTAGATACAATAGACTACCTATCATGGATCTATCAAACTCTAATCCACAACTGGTGATTCATCATTGTTTGTAATTTACTTTTGGTCACCATGGGGGTACTTACCGGTTTGCAATCCTCTAGTTGAAACTTATTCAATATTTCCTTTACATACCTGGTTTGTGAGATAAAGATTTCCTTATCTTGTTGTAATATCTACAAACTAAGGAAGTATGTCAATTCACCAAGCATTAACATCTCAAATTCTGACTGCACCTGATCAACAAATTCTTTGCAAAGGGGGTCCTTATTGCCTCCAAAAATAATGTCATCTACATACACAACCACAATGATCATGTGGTTTCCATCTTTCTTTATGTATAGATTGTTGTCAACACTCCCCTTTTTGAATCCTTTCTCCTTCAGGTATTGATCTAATCTTGAATACCATGCTCTAGGAGCTTGCTTTAAGCCATACAGGGCCTTCTTCAACTGGAACACAAATGTTTCATCATCATGTAGCAAAAACCCTTCCGGTTGATCCATGTACACTTCTTCTTCCAAATTTACATTTAGGAAGGCAGATTTTACGTCTATCTGATATAACCCTTGTAGGCAGAAAAGGCTAGAAACATTCTAATTGCTTCTAATCTAGCTACCAATGCAAATGTTTCTTCAAAGTCAATACCCTCTACATGAGAGTATCATTTTCCCACAAGTCTATCTTTATTCCTAACAATTTTACCTTCTTCATTCATCTTATTCCGATAAAGCCATTTAGTGCCAATGATGTTCTTGTCTTCTGGTCTAGGGACTAATTCCCAAGTATTTTTCTTCTCAATTTGTTGCAGTTCTTCTTCCAAGGCATCCATCCATTCCTGTCTTTTGCTAACCTCATTGAATGTTTTAGGTTCTGCTTTAGTCATGAGGCAAAAGTTGACTTGTTCCTCATTCTGGGCAAGTCTTCTTCTAGTCTGCACACCATCACTCTTATTTCCTAGAATTTTCTCTTCCGGGTGAGTCAACTACACATACTGGTTGGGAGCCTTCTTGGATGCTTCTTCTGGTTCATTTTCTGATTGAGCTTCTTCACCTTCATCACCGGAATCATCATACCATTTTACCTCTGATTGACTCTCTTTGTGCATATTCTCATCAACTTTTACATGCACACTCTCAATGACTCTTCTTAGTCTTTTGTTGTAGCATTTGTAGGCCTTTCTATTATATGAGTAACCACAGAAGATTCCTTCATCACCCCTAGAGTCAAAACTACCTAGACCATCCATGTCTCTCTTGATAAAGCACTTGCTTCCAAATACTTTGAAGTATTTGAATGATGGCTTCCGATTATACCACAACTCATAAGGTGTCATTCTGTTGTTTGTTCTTAGTTGAACCCGGTTCAAGGTATATGTAGCAGTATGAACAACTTCGTTCCAATTTGTGTCTACCAGACTGGCCTCATTTAACATGGTTTTGGCCATCTCCTTGATTGTCCAGTTCTTCCTTTCTACCACACCATTTTTGTTGTGGTGTCCTAGGGGCTGAGTATTGCCTTCTAGTTCCATATCTTTCACAATAATCTTCAGACTCATTTGATGTGAACTCTCCACCCCAGTCTAATCTTAGACATTTTAGCTTGCACCCACTTTCCTTCTCCACCATCTTCCTAAAGATCTTGAATCTGTCAAATTCTTGTCACTTATCTTGCAAGAAAGTGACCCATGTCATTCTCGAATAATCATCAATAAAGAGCATAAAATATCTTTCACCAACAAGAGCTCTTGTCCTAGTTGGACCACACAGATCTATATGCACAATTTCAAGTGGTCTTGAGGTGTTGTGCTCTTTTGTCCCGAAGCTCACCTTTGTCTGCTTCCCTTTTTCACATTCATCACAAAATGTGCTTGCCGATTTGATGATGGGTGGAATATTCCTCACACACCCTTTTCGGCTTACTGCAACTAGGTTATCAAATTTTATGTGGCCTAATCTTCGGTGCCACAACCAACTTTCATGAACTTGTCCTATCATACATTGGGACTCATAGCATTCCTTCAAATTGTAAACATTGTCATCTGTTCTTTTTCCTTCTACCACAACCTGACCAATACTCCTAGAAACTGGTTGAGTCAAAGGTGAATTTATAACCTTTGTCACCCATTTAACTCACACTTAGCAGATTGTGCTTTAGGCCTTCCACATAATATACATCATGTACCTTCAATTTTCCATCAATATTTAGAGTATCTTTTCCCTTTATTTTGATGGTTTTGTTATCTCTGAATCTTACTGAACCACCATTCCAGTCTTCAAGTTTGATAAATTTATTTTTATCACCAGTCATGTGGTTGGAACAACCACTATCTACAACCCATAGATTTTTCCTTTCAGCAAGTAAACAACACTACACTATCAGTCTTGATTTTGCTTTGTCATTTTCTTTCTCAGCCCATACCGGTTTGGTTTCCTTCTTCTTGTTAGCTGCTATTTTGTGCTCTGGTTCAACTACTGGTTCTTGATCAAGATTTATCTTTTTTTTCTTGATCTTCCTATTTTTACAAAACTTTTTATATTTCCAAACTCTTGATAGTTATATCATTTCACATTTTCATTTAAAGATGAATCCTTAAAATTATTGTAGGGCACTGGTTTATTCTTCCTACATTCAAAACTCCTATGACCATATCTATTGCACTGATAACAGACAACATTCATATCTTAGAGTGCATTAAAATGATTTCTACTTTCATAATTCATAGAAGGATTATTTATTAATCTACAGTCAGCAATTCTATACCCAAATTTGTTACACCGGTAACAGTAACCATGAAAGTTTGAAACATACCAGTTAGGTTACCTTGGTCCTGCAAACAACTGCCTTATCGGGGTCTTCCCTTCATGTTGTTGACTTTGGGGAATCCTTGATGGTCAACTCTTTCATTTATCCTTGGATATACATGTCGGTACAATGAGTGTGGCCTTTGGTTCATTGCTTGTGTATATTGGTTTGTGTGGTGAGTTTTAATAGCATCTGTATATATCTTTTTACCTATATCCTTTCTTACAGTGAATGTCTTCTTCTCTTCACCTCTATTTGAAGAAGTGAGTTGTATCTTCTTTCTGGATGTTTCTTTCCTATTTGAACTTTGACCTTCTTCAAAACCTAAGCCACCGGTGTTTTTGGATTGCTTCTGTTTTCTCAACATCTTGTCTAAAGCTTCGGTGTTGCCTTGATATTTGCTTCTCACTTTTATTTCTTCCTTACTTTCTTCAAGCTCCTTTTTGAGCTTCACTATTTCTTCTTCTAGATCATGATGCTCCTTTTCCTTCTTCATTAGATCAGAGGATGTAACTTCACATATCCTCTTGGTTTCTTCTAGCTATAGTTTCAAGTTAGATATAACTTGACTGGACTCATCCAGGGATTGCTTCAAGAGACCTTGTTCTTCTACTACAACAATCTTAAACTTCTTGAGTTCTCTTCTTGTTTTATTCAGCTCTTAAAGAGAACTTATAAGCTCTCATTCTAAATCCACTTCAGCCTCAATATCCTCTTCTTCCTCAACTTCACCAACCGATTCATAGGGAGCCATAAAGAGATTAAATTATTTTGTCATTCTCATGGTAGTCATCTTCTGATGCACTTTCTTCATCTGTGGCATCATCCTCAATAGTGTATGTTGGATATCCTTGGCATATGATGAACTGGTATGTTGATATGATGATAATGTATGTTGTCATTGATGTCAATAAGTGTAAGTGAACCAGTATGAAGAGGCATGAGGAGATTCAGTGAACCGGTGTCGGGGTTTCATTAAGTGCAATTATCGGTTGGTAGTCTCAGCTCTATGGTTATCAGTTTGGCGATCCAACTTGTGTGATGAACCAATGATACTATGTGATCGAGGTGCCACATCAGCTTTGTGTGTGTGAAGGATTGAGGCAGAAGAAGATCAACCATGTTTGAAGTCTACCTCAGGAATGATCATTCTTCTTAGTGGCATAAGAAGAAAGTGTGATGGGTTACTAATTCTCATGAATGGTGATGAATGAACGATGCATATTGTCTTGTGATATATTTGAAATTGTAATGCTCTATGCAATATGTGTGGACGGTCAAGATTGGACCGCTTGTGTTGTAAACCTAAGCATCTTAGGGTTTAGGGTTTATGTTACCAACCTATCTATTACCTATAAGATCGATGATGTCTGTTTTGAAAAGTTGTTGGCAAAGGTTGTGTGTATGTATCCGAGTGAAGAGATACTTGATACTTGCCAGACCAGTAAGAGGGAAATTGCAGAGTGTGTTTGTAAAGTAGAGGATATGAAAAGGATCTACCCTGGCATATAGTGCTATTATCAGATCAGAGTTTTTACTTGTTGTCTTCTAATCATTTAAATAGATGAAAATTCCCTTTACCGGGTAGCTTTAACAGGCTTATTGTAAAACCTGTAACCAGGTGACTCAAGATCATTAAGTTCTTTAAATCCTCCAGTGAGGTAACCTTTAACAGGATTTCAACCTTTAACATGGTATATAACCATCCCTTAACTGGGTGATCTCTAATAGGATCAATTCCTAGTAGAACCTTTTTATAAAGTCTTTAACCAGACTAGGCTCCTAACAAGGCGAGCTTCAAAAGAGTTCAAAACAAGCTTGTGGGTATTCATCCCCATCGTGGTTTTTTTGATTTGGGTTTCCATGTGAAAAATTTGTGTGTTATGCATTTTTCATGTGATTTTTATGAAGTATTTGGTTGAAGGATTATCCATGCAGGGTTAATAGGTTATAGCATTTTTAGTATACCACATACATATGTTTATGGGTGAAGTTGATGTTGCATAATGGATAGTATTTGAAGTATTCAGACTTATCATTTTATGGTGTCTGGTGTCTTACTGTATTTGACCAGTATCGCCATGGTTAAGTTCAATAATGGTAATAACCAGTTGGTTTTGCTTTAGCAAGATAAGTTGTTAAGGGAGTTTTTATCTATACTAATTCACCCCCCCCCCCTCTCAGTTTCCATTGGGGTATCTGTTGTTCATGATTATTCATCAATTGGTATCAGAGCTCCTCCAAGTCCTCGGTGATATAAGCTTAATCGCTTGAGGTAAAAGATCCTACTATAATGATGAAGAGGGAAGGTCCTAAGTTCAATAGAGATAACTTTAAGATATGGAAGGACAGAATGAAGATTTACATCAAGAGTATGGGTGCTCAATACTGGAGCTATGTTGAGAATGCATTTGTGACTCCCACTGGCACATTGACTGATAATCAGAAGAGAGAAATCTAGAAAAATGGGCAAGTCATGGAAGCCCTTATCAGCAGCTTGTCAGATATTGAATTTATTGATGTTCAAGACAAGGACACACCTAAGGATGTATGGGATGCACTAGAAAAAATCTATGGTGGTGACGAGCATGTAAAGCAAGCTAAGGAAGAAAGCCTTATAGGTAAATTTGACGATATGAGGATGGTTGAAGGTGAAACCATTCAGCAGTATGTTATTAGGATTAAGACTGTGGTTGCTGATATCAAAAGCACTGGTGGAACTATTGATGATACCACTGTTGTTAGTAGAGTTCTTAGATCATTATTACCAATCTATACAATCATAGTTGCTGCTATCCAGGAGCTAAGGTCTATTGATAAGACAAAGGTATCCCTAGATTCTATTATTGCAAAATTAAATGCATATGACTTGAATAGCTATGATGGTAGTGTTCAGAAGACTGAGTCAGCCTTTAAAGCATCTACTATACTATCCAAAAAAGGAAAAGAAATTATTACCATTTATGAATCCAGACAATGCAAAGATATGGATGATGAAGAGATCCTGATGGAGTTTGAAGCACTTCTTGCTAAAAGAATTCCGAAGGGAACTAGGAAGTATAGAAGTAAAATTCCTTTGAAATGTTTTCTCTACAACAAGATAGGACATATAGCTATTAATTTCCCTATCAATGACAATAAGGATAAACCAAAGAGGTTTAGAAAATATAAAAGTGGAAATAGAAGAAATTGTCTAGTTGTTGTGGATGAAGGTGTCACTGATGAAGAATCAGAGGATGAAAAAAATGAAGACGTAGTGTTTGTAGCAGTAAAGGAAGAAGTATCCAACAAGAAAGCTCGTGTCTCTCACATTGACAATTCCAATGAGTGGATAATTGATAGTGGTTATTCTCATCATATGATTGGTGACCGAAGAAATTTTTTGTCTTTGGAAGAATATGATGGTGGTGTTGTCAGATTTGGAAATGATGCACCATGCTTGGTGAAAGGTAAAGGATCCATCTCACTGAATGGTAAAAGCAGTGCAGATGATGTTTACTAGGTAGAAGGCCTTAAGCTTAACCTTTTGAGTGTTTCTCAGCTGAATGATAAAGGATTAATTCTAGAATTCAAAAGTGGAATTTGTAGTATAATTGGGAAGAGTGGTGAAGTTATTGAAATCGGTAAGCACACCAGAGGTAACCTATTTCAGTTGAATGCCAAGATAAGTCAGTGTCTAATGGCTAAGTTTGATGATAGTTGGATATGGCATAGGAGACTCTGTCATATGAAATTTGACAACATTGTTAAAGCAAGTAAGATCAAGGCGGTAAGAGGATTAGCATTGCTGGACAAAATTGAGAGTTCTTTGTGCAGAGAATGTCAACTTGGGAAGATGTCTTCCTCAAATTTTAAAGGTAAGTCTTTCTCATTAGAAAATTTACTTGATCTTATGCATACTGATTTGTGTGGTCCTATGAAAAGTAGAAGTATTCATGGAGATAGGTATTTTATGATTCTTACTGATGAGTGCTCAAGAATGATGTGGGTCACATTCCTGAAAGACAAGTCTGAAGCATTTGGAAAGTTCAAAGCCTTCAAAGTATTAGTAGAGAAAGAAAGGGGTAGAAGGATAAAATGCCTGAGAATTGATCAAGGAGGAGAATTCACTGCTGATGAATTCAACAAGTATTGTGAAGATAATGGTATCAAGAGACAATTGTCTGCTCCAAGGACACCACAATAGAATGGCATAGTAGAAAGAAATAACTGGACTGTAGTTGAAGCGGCTAGAACAATTGTAGGAATAGCCAACCAAAGAAAATTGTTTTGTCTTGGAGTATTTGAGCCCATAGTGTTGAGTACCTTGCAAATAGTGAAGAATGCACTTGGAAGCTAACCAATGAGTTTCTCTAGGTTGTTGCATAAATCTTGAAAGAACTCCAACAGCAAATTAAATATCCAGATGGGTAGTTGTAGCATAAATCAAACTACCAACAAATTTCCTATAGATAGTTGCATCAACCAATGCTGAAGGGTCATCTGAAGAGAGCTTAAGATTTTGCTCCATAGGAGTACTACGGGGTTTACAATCAGCCATGCCAAACTTATGCTAAAGTTCACCAATATATTTTTGTTGGGTGCTAAAAATAAAATGAGGTTTTTGAGTTACCTCAATACCCAAATAGTAATGAAGATGGCTCAAATCAATTATATCAAAACCTTGCTTTGAAGTTGTTCTTTCACATTTTGAATATTATTCTCATCAGGGCCAGTGATAAATAAATCATCCACATACACAACAAGATAGACAATAATCTTATCAAGTTTTTAAACAAAAAGTGTGATATCATCAAATTCAAAATGCTGGAAATTCAACTTTAAGAGATACTTGGTAAGTTTTTCATACCAGGCTCAAGGAGCTTGTTTAAAACCATATAATGATTTGACAAGCTTGCATACCAGATGTTATTTTCCATTGACTACATACCCATCTAGTTGAATCATATAAATTGATTCTTTGAGATCACCATTTAAGAATGTTTTTTTAACATCCATTTGGTGAATTTTCCAGCCATATTGAGCTGCAAGGGCCAACAAAGCATGAATGGTGGTCCATTTTGTTGTAGGTGCAAAGGTTTCATCATAATCTATGCCCTCCTTTTGAGCATAACCTTTGGCAACAAGTTGGGCTTTGCGTTTGTCAAGTGTACCATCTACTTTATATTTATTCCTTAAAATCCACCTATAGCCAATAGGTTTACAACCAAGTGGAGGATCAACCAACTGCCATGTGCCATTTTTCAAAAGAGCATCATACCCATCTTGCATAGATTTCCTCCATATTTAAATTTCTTTGGCTTCATTATAGGATGATGGTTTAGAGTCAATTATGAGATTGAGTTCACCAATGGTCTCCAAGTTATCTACACTATTGGTTTGAGCTTGGAGCCTTGCTTTGTAAGAGCTTCTTGTACCTGTTTTACCTATTTCGTCAAGTCTTAAATCTTTCAATGTTTGTTGGACTTGTTTTGCCCACTTATGAGAAGACTTTGGTTGCATAAAAGATGTGACCATTTCATTACTAGATGTTGTATTAGTGGTTAATAGTTCAGAGAGTTCAAGCTCATCATGATGGGCTTCTTCTTGGTCATTTATTGATGGAGCAACATGAATTAGATCACTTGGAGATATAGATTCTATATGTGGAATCTCACAAGAGTTTTCTGTCAAAGGATAAAAATTTGTAATTGTATCAAGCTGTTTGAATTTACATTCATTATTTTCAGCAATGTTGGAGGTTTCATCAAATACAACATCACATGTAATAAAGAAATTTTTGTTGACTTCATCATACAACCGATATGCTTTGGAAGATTCTGAATAAACAAGAAAAATACACTTAATACTGTGATACTGTAGCTTACTTCTTTTATCCTTGGGAATTAAAGCATAGCAAGTGGAACCAAAAATGTAAAGATGTAGAACAGAAGGAGGATATCCAAACCACACTTCATATGGAATAGATTGGTGTAATGCCAAATGATGGAGATCTATTACGAAGATAAACTGCAGTTCTTACTACTTCAGCCCAAAAATATAATTTGATTCCTTTAAAATATAACATTGCACGAACCATATTCATGATAGTTCTATTCATTCATTTAACAACACCATTTTGTTGAGGAGTACCTAGAACAATAAGATGATGTTGGATCCCATTTTGACGTAGATAGTCCTCAAAAACTAGAGAAGTAAATTCTCCACCATTATTTGTTCGAAGAGTACCAATTTGATATTGAGCTTGTTTTTCAATCATAACAAGAAACCTTTTAAAAATTTTAAAAGCTTCTGATTTTTGCTGCAAGAAATAAATCCAAGTCATGCGACTGTAATCATCAATAAACAACATGAAATACTTAGATCCTCCCATAGAATGTACTGGTAAAGGCCCACATAAATCAGAATGAATAAGCTGCAATTTTCTTTGTGCTCTCTAAGTGGAGTGAGGAAAAGAATTTCTATGTTTCTTGGCAAGAATACATGCTTCACATTCTTCAATTGTTTTAGGCAAAATAGGTAATCCATCAACACCATTCTTTTCCAAGATATGAATGTTATATTAACCAATATGCCCAAGTCTTGCATGCCATAAAAGAATAGGAGATAGACTACCTTCTTCAGTAAGATATGCAAAAAGTTTAGAAAAAGAAGTGCCATTTAGTTTTAATAATCTCCCATCCTCACATCTAGTGAATACAACTTGATTATTTGATTGTTTTCTAACAACAACTTGCTCATCTTTTAACAAAATAGAGTAGCCTTGTTGTTGAATCAATACTAGTGATAACAAATTATGGTGCAATCGAGGAATAAACAATACATCATGAAGCACAAAGTCTGGAAGATTAGGCAACTTAAATCGAATAGTTCCTTTTCCAATAGGTTTGAGACTTGATTTATCAGCTAAATAAATTGGACCACATGCACTTTCATGAAATTCCTCAAAGTAATCACGTTGGAATGTTGTGTGGCTCCAGTATCTAAGATCCAAGAATCATACCATGAGGAATTAGATGCAAAGTAAAAAACAGAAAGCACATATTGATCATCATCACTATCACAAGCAAATTGGGCTGCTCTAGGAATTTTATCATCTGAATGTTTATCATCATTATAAACTTTTGTTTTATCTTTTTGCTTAAAAGTATTTTCTTTAAAACTTTCTATCTTATCCCATGACAACTTGCATTCATGTGCTTCATGACTTCCTTTTCTACCACATCTTTTACAATATAAATGTTTCCTATCATTTTGATTATCATTTTTCCTCCGTTGACCTCTACCTTTGCCTCTATCATTATAACCTCCTCTTGAAGAGCTCTTATTTAGAGGTTTTTCTTGGTGAGCAAAACAAACATTTTCATTAGTATTATCTATTTTCCTTCCAAAAGCTTTTTCACGTTCAACCAACTTTTCAATGAATAAATCAAAAGTAATGGTTTTCAATTGGTTACTTGCTTGAAGGGACTCTAGATAAGTAGAATGTGCTGGAAGGAGTGCCTTAGTAAAAGTAGTGAGATAAATATCAACTTTCCCACCAGTAGCATTAACATCTTGTTTTATGGCTCTAATTTCAGAAGCCAAACTCATAACATCACCATTTTTTAATTCAAGATTGAACAATTTTAATTGTAATTGAATATATTCTAATTCTGAATGAGAATCAAATAAATTTTTTAAATTGTCAAGGGCTTCGCAAGCAAATTTGCATCCTTGTATATGACGACATACATCTCCATTAACTGAAGCTCTTATCAAAGCCAAGGCTTTTGAATTTTTATAATTAGAAATTTCTTTTTCTTTAACATCTGTTGGTTCTGTAGGTTGGGTACTCCATCACATATTTTATACCATAAATCATTAAAAATTAATGTATTTTTCGCTTTTCTATGTCATTCCAACCAAGTATTTTTTCCTGTTAATATTTCTCCAATCAATGAAACAATAGATTGCATTGTAAATTGAAAATAAATGTATATAGAATTTGCAAAGTTTGCAAATTTATAGGATTGCTCAAAATCTCTTGCCAAACTTTACCAAATATAACAAGATATAAAATTCTTGTACAAATAAATAAATTGATTTCACCGGCAAAAACAGTTGTAAACTGTTATACAAAACTGCCGGAACAGAAAAACCTAATAAATAAACTAATGAAAAATCAATCTAAATAAAACTAAACCCGTGAAGAGAAGAGGTATTAAGGGTAATATAAGGGTTCATATATTGTGAGTTTTCTTTTGACCATGGTGTTTCCTAGTTTGGATTTTCCATGTAAAATTTTGGTATTCATGTATTTGATTTGATGGTTTCGGTTATCAGTTTTCATGTTCATGATTGACAAAGTAAATGATAAAGTAAGATGTTAAATCTGATCAAGTTTTAATAGTTATTGATTCAAACCCCCTACCAGCAATCTGATATTGTTCAACATCTCTACCAACTGCCACCATGAGGTAAATGACATCATTCGAAACAAATATCATAAAAAAAAAATTATGCACTAATGTTCTGTGTTTTTTTACAAGAATAAAACTATGTTAAGTGATTTTTTTTTTAATTGATGCAACATCAACATCAATAAAATTGCAAATTGATATTTTCTCCATTATACCCGATGCTTCAATATATATCTATTTGAGAGGCCTCTTGACGCAGCAAGCATATACATTTATTTCTCTGTTTCAGGTCTCCTTTAGCTACCACCTCCACCAGAGATGTAAGAAGAGCATTGTGTTAGGAATATTTTGGTAAATGATACATGGAAATGATGTATTCAATATATATCTATTTGAGAAGCCTCCTAATATACCAAGAATTCACATTTCTTTCTCTATTTGAGATAACATTATAATATAATAGTTTGTTATATTATAATATTAGTTTACAAATATATAATAATTGTTTTTTATATTATAATATTAGTTTACAAATATATAATATTATCTAAATACAAATAGTATATAACAATATATTCTTCAAATAATATCAGTTACATTTGTATCAACAAATAATACTATTTGTTTAAAAAACGTTTAATGAACAACAAAATTGGAAGATAAAAGAAAATTTATTATCCATACACCACTGGAAAAAAATGTGATTGATATTCATACTTTTAGAATTTTTAATTCTTCCATTTTACCGAAGAAAGCTGACCATTTTCAGTCACACATTTGGAATCTGTTAATAAAAGTTGAAAACGATTGAATGGTGCAATATTTCAACACATTATAGTGATGCATTGCAGAAAACTGTCCAAGTTCAGTGCATCTACTTTTTGTGCATTTTGTGAGGGGCTATAAATCTTGTATCATTCTACTAATTCAAAAGCATAAAAGGAGTTAATAATTGAAGGTGATTCTATGGTGATTATTCAATGTGTTATGAAAAAGAAATTATTCAATGTGTTATGAAAAAGAAATCGAATTGTTGGAATTTGCAGTATATACTTGATCCCTTTTTACAAAAAATAGAATTGTTTGAATCTTTGTTAGTATCCCATTATTACAGAGAACTTAATAAGATTGCAGATTATTTGGCAAATTTAGCCATTGATGCTTTCCCCTTTTATTTCAAGTATTCATGTTCGTTGTCACGAGAAGAATTCGAAGCCATGGTATTTGATATGATAGTGTTTTTCCAAAGGTTTTTTGATACTTTCTTTTTTGGCAGGAAGGTTTTTGGCTGGGTGTATACATTGATCCGTTACATACTATAGGTTTATTTTATGAGCTGTGACCGGAGATTTTCTTCCCAGGGTTCTTTCCTCTGATGCTCAAGTTTAGTGGAATAATCCACTTTTATTGAAAATAAATAAATAATATGACTGGAATTATCAAGTATCTCCTACCAAAGATTGAAGTAAACATAATTTTTTAATTTCATTCTTATGTTTTATTTCTTTTGTTCGGACTAAGTTTTTTAATATCTTGTTGGATGTGCCGCTAAATATAGATATGGAAAGCTTAAGTGGAACCATGTTTTAGGTAGATAGGATGTTCCACGTTTGCCCTTCTTATAGAGTTCTGTTTTATTTATTATGTTGTCTCAGCTAATTTAGAGTGAGTTAGCTTTTCTTTAATTATATATCCAGTTATAACTACCACTCTCTATTCAGACGTAGCGAAAATTTTGATAAACAATAGGCGTGCAATTTTTGATATAGATATCTTCTTGAGACATAAATCTAGATTCAACTGTTGAAGGCACTTGAAAATATACTGTAAGATTATTACAGTATGTTTCATTCATGGAGACATACTACGATCTTGATGGTCACATAGTTAAGTTTCATGGTGGGAGTATTTGCAGTAAATATGTAGGGAACATTAGAAAACTATTATGTTAACTGATCGAAATGATAATAGATAGTGATTCTACTCTTTCTTAATTATTTCTTTTATTTGTTTGATTTGGGAATGGAAACTTAAATCAAATAGGTTAATGGTGTAATGGATAAATCTTATAAATAGTTCGATAGTTTAACTAAAATATGGATAATAGTATCAATTAAGAAAATTTGATAAATATGATAACATGTTATAGAGAAATTATAATTGTAAAAGAAATTATCAGTTTAATAAGTTATTTTAGTTTCATATTTGTAGAGTTTTAATTTATTCATGTTTAAATTAGTGTCTATGATATTAATTGTACATGTGTGAAAAAGAAATGTGTAAACTTATGATTGTAATAGAAATGAGGTTTTTGATATTTGAAAGAAGGTAGTCACCACTAATACAAAGGAATTTAAGAAAAACCTTATTCAATGGAGGAGAAAAAGAGAGAGAGGTATGAAGGCGATTGTTTAAAATAAGATGATAATTAAAGGATAATTGAAAAGTAAAGAATGGTAATACCATTGAAAAAAAGAAAATGAAATATAAAAAATTATTGTAGACTTTGTATTATTAGTTAATATGTCAGTGATAAATGTTGAAAATTATACAAAAATGATAAAAGTAGTGGAAAAGGAAAAGACAAATCAAAATATTCAATGATAACTATTTAAAAAGAATGAATTGATAGAGATAGTGTGGTTGGTATTTAGATTTATAAAGTAAAATAATAAAAGATTTTTTTTATGTATTAAAGCATTGGCTTGAAAATACATAAACCCGTTTAAATAGGGAAAAAAGGAGAAAGTAAAATGTATGTAGAAATCGAGGTTCAAAATTTGGGTAAGTACATAGATGAGGTAGATGTAGATTACTTGAGATTCATTATAGGGTATAATCAATTACATAATCTAAGGGCACCAAAGTAGAGAAATGGTAGAAATGATAACATCTCATCAAAAATCAAATCAATTTGAACATTTAGCTAATTTTCTTAAAATAAAGATAATGATATATTTGGATACTTTTGTCATGATTCACTAAAAAATAAAAATATTCGATAAATTATTGCCATCTTCTTATGAGATGTTAATTTAAAAATATTTAGGCATGTTCTTTGAAAATTTAAAAACATTCATGCCTAATTTTTGTATGAATCTTTAAAAGATAATTCAACAACCTTTTGCAATTCTTGTGGCTCTAAGAATAGTTCACCTTGAATCCTAAGTGGAAACATCCTATTTTTTGTCATTTCAACTTTTTGCAATCAGTCTATTGCTTGGTTTCTTGTGTAGAATCACACAATCGCCATTTTCAAAGTATATTCTATATCCTTTTTGCACCATTTGTCCAATTCTTGTGAGATTGTGTTGCAATCTAGGAACATAATGTAGATCGGAAATATGCTTCTCCTCACCTTGCTTAGTTCTTATGTTTAGTGACCCTTTGCCCATGACTGAAACTCGATGATCATTCTTAATTTTACTTCTGATTTTACCAAATCATCCATTGTTGAAAACATCTCCGTACTCCCACTCATCTAATTACTTCTAGAAACCATAATTCTTTGGAGCTCCCTTGTGCTACATTAGATGTTATCAATGTGATGTTTTGTCCAGTAGTGTTGGACTGGGTTTCATTTGTAAAATGTTCCTTTTGCTTATTCATGTCATATTGCTTTTTCTTACATTCTGATGCAAAATGCCTAAATTTATTCCAATAAAGATATTGGATGTTGGATTTATCGTACCTTTATCCTTGATGGTGGCTATTAGAATGGCTTCTCCCCCTTCCTCTTGTTGGTGTAGAATGAGCATGCGAGCTTGATGTCTGTCTTCTACTTCTAAATTGTGTATTTCTCTTTCTCCTCTTGGTGTAAAACATCTTCCGCCTCTGCTATGATTTGATCTCCCTCTTTTTTTGCCAAATGGAAGCTGAGTCATGGATACATTCTCAAATGATGATGTCCCTGATTGATTTCATATTTTCTCATGTGCTAAGAGTGATCCAATTAATTCATCTACTGATAACTGAGTAAGATCATTGGACTCCCCAATGGCCACTACAACTCGATCAAACTTTGTAGGTAACCTTCTAAGTATCTTCTCTATAAATTTTTGATCCGTAATGGTTTCTCCATATGATCTAATCTAATTTACTATTTCCATTGCATGAGTGAAGAATGAATCTATTGAATCTAGATCTTTCATTTGCAGGTTTTTGAAATCCCTTCTAAGAATTTGTAAGTTTGATGTTTTCACCTTGCCTGTGCCTTGGTATGCTATTTGGAAACTTTCCCATGCCTTCTTGGATATTGTGACAACTGCTAATTTTTAAAAACTTGATTCCTCCATTCCCTGTGGAATGAAAAACAATTATTTGGCATCCTTCTTATTTTCCTTTAACAAATTCTTCTCATCTTGTGAAAGAGTCTGGTAAGCTTCTTGGTATGCTGGTTTAGGGAACCCAATTTCAACCAAGTCCCAAACATCCTGGGAGCAAAATAGGGTTTTTAACTTTTTGTTTGTATGCTAAAAAAATCATAGTTTTTGCCATTAAAGATTGGAATCTAGGGTTGTGGAATACTTCCACTTGTTCTTGCCATAATTTTTTTTAAATAAAACATTGGCTCTACTCACTATATCTCCAAATATTCTCCCAATTGTCTATCTCTTTCAGATTAAATACTTTCCTTGATTATCTTGTCTTGGTGGTTGCAAAATCTCTCCTGCTACAAGCTCATATAATAGGCCAAATTTGATCTTCAAGGAGTCAATACGAAACATCAATGAGAACATGAATACATGGACATTTCTTGCTAAAATAAATCAAGTGAAATAATGCAAGAAATACAAAACCCAGAGCACAACACACCCTAATGTACACTAGAGATAAAAAAACCAACAAAATTGTGCACAAACATAGCAATAACAACAACCACTAAATTGACATGGATATTGGCAACACAATAGCTTAGTGTTCTTTCATCGACAATAAGAGCCCTAGTCTTGAACTACATAACATCAGAGCCACAATAAGCATCAAAATTGTTAAATGCATGAGGGAAGGATTCCAACAAAGCTTGAAAGAAATCAGCCAAGAAAGAAAAAAAGATAGCTATCTCAAACCTTGCTCTGATACCAGATTGATAGGGAGAAAGGAAACAAAATTATAGCATATAGTAAGGAATATCAAAATAGAGACTAATTTATTTTAATGCCTTGAACAAAATAGAGTTTCCAATGCTCTCTTGCCATAATGCATTCATTAAAATCAAAGTGTTCACTTTGCATTCTTTTACAAAATAAAACTAGATCTACCCACAGCTATGGGAGAGGCTTCCAAATACATGCCAAAAATAGAACCATCTAGATACATCAAAGATAATAGAAGAATATAGGAAAAGGTTAAAGTAAATATGGTGGCTGGAGTAGGTGGTTAAATGGGGCAGGGGAGTGATGCAGAACCATCCTTGGTCTATGAGCAATCTTGCATCAACCAAAAATATTTCTTTAGTTTTGTTCTTGTTCAGTTCTAGTAGCAGATTTATGTGCTTCCTACAGTGTGTTCTTGTAACTGGTTCTTTTTCGTTGCAGATCAGATTTGTGGTTTCCAAGCTTGTTCTTGTGCATCATTCTAGATTTTTCAGTTAATTTGGATTCTTTTCCGATGAGTCATTGCTTCCGGTTTGTTTGTTCTTGGTTTTTGAAGTAGTTTTGAGCTTAAAGGATAGTTGGTGATTTCTTGGCTTGCAGATCTATTTGGGGCCTTGCTCAATGTTCTTGAATCCTTCGTCGACCTTTCATTCGAACTGTGCTTCTTGGTTGTTCTTTTTCAGAGGATTTTCCTTTCATTCTTGGGCTGACCTATTTGCACATTTCAATTTCCCTTCTTGGTAAATGTAATCTATTGTGGCCGACCCGGATATGTTATAGAGGCTATATATATTGTTATTTGTTATCGTTAGGAGGCTAGTTCGATGGTTAAGGTATCTAGTCTCTAGAATTTTAATTTGGATGCCTCTTGGAGGTTCGAATGGATTGTAATCTGGTATATAGTCTAAAATTGGGCATGTTAGCCTGCATGTAACCAAATGATTACCAGATGTTCTATGATGATAATATAATGATGCGAATATCTAATTTTGCATTTTATCTATGTTTTCTTGTTGCTTCCATTGTGTTACTCTTGTTGCATGATCTAGTTTGTTCTCATTGAGGACCCACCGGACCATGGTTACACCACGTGGTATCAAAATTGGTTGTGAACCTTGAGGAGTTCATTTAAGTGAATAGATCATCAAGTTGACGGAGGGTGCTCGTGTGTTCTATATATCGCCAAGTGTGAGGCAATCAAAATCCGTAGTCAGATTGTTGCACTAAGGCAATTACATAGGAGCAAAGGAGGAGATGTTGCCTAGAAGGACATGAACCCCCAAAAGATAGAGCAAATGATGGAAGATTTCAAGAATGAGATGATGAACGAGATCCAAAATACATTGGTTGGTTTGCGAAGGAATCTGGAGTATGAAGCTGAGTATGAAGAGGTCAGAGAGGAATTGGAGGTCGAGGAAACTGAAGGACTGAAATATGAAAGAGAGGAAAGATTCCTAAAAGGAGTGGTGCAAATAAGTAAAGTTCATAAAGTGGAGGTTCCGAACTTTTCTAGGACCCTGAATTCAAAAGATATGATTGAATGGATCAGAGAGTTGGAGGAATTCTTTGAGTTTGAGGATATTAAGGACTCGCAAAGAGTCTGGTTGGCACAGGCTATGTTGAAAGGGAATGCTACTTTATGGTGGAATGAGTTGAGAATGCTGAGATGAAGATTACACAGTGGAGGCAAATGGTAGTGAGATTGAAGGTTAAGTTCATTCTAGGAGAATATGAGTTGGAGTTGTTCAAGAAGTTGCAAAGTCTATAGCTGAGAAACATGAGTGTGAAGGAGTATACCAAGGAATTCTAAAAGGTAATAATCAGATCTGGGCATAGAGAGATGGATAGAGAGAAGATGGCTACATACATAAATGGACTTGCATTTAACATTTAGGATGAGATGAGTATGCTGAAGATTTTTGCAGTTGAAGAGGCTTACCAATATGCTTTGAAGGCTGAGGAAAAAGTGAAAAGAAGATAGCAAAACAACCCTAGAGGAAAGGACAGATATAAAGGATAGATGAGTGGCAGTATAGAGAAGCAGAGTGTTGAAGAAGAATCAAAACCTAAGTGGAATAAAGAACTAGATTAGAAGACACAGAGAAAAGGCAGTGGCAATAGGAGTAGAGAATTTTTGGGCAAATGTTTTAAGTGTGGAGAAACTACACATAGATCTTTTGAGTGCAAGAAAGGGATGGCAAGGAATTGTGTCCCAAATAAGGATGAGGAAGTTAGATTTATCGGAGAGAATGTGTTGGAACCAGAGCAAGGAGAATCCCTTATGTTTAGAAGAGTCTTGATGAAGAAGAGCAGTGATACCGAACCCACTCAGAAGAAGAATCTTTTTTGGACTGTATGTAAATCTGGTGGCAAGTGTTGTAAAGTTATTGTGAATACTGGAAGTATTGATAATTTGGTATCAAAGAAGATGGTATGGAAGCTTGGATTGAAGAGGCTTAAGCACCATTGTCCTTACCGGGTGAGTTTGTTGCAGGATTATTAAAAGTTAGAAGTAAAAGAGCAGTGTTTGGTGAATTTCAATATTGGACCTTCTAGGGATGAGGTCTAATGTGATGTGCTGTCTATGAGTTTTTGTCATGTTTTGTTGGGGAGACCTTGGTAGTTTGATAGAGGGACTATCTATGACTGTAGAAGGAACCTAGTCACTATTGAGAAGGATGGGCAGAAGTTCACATTGGCTACCTTGAGGGAAAAAGAGAAGGAATTGAGGAATTTGAGACTTGAGAGAAGTTACAATGCTGATAAATCAGTTGCAAAGGTTACACCGGATGATGGCATGAATTTGCAAAAGGATCTTGTAGATAAGTCTGATAGTAAGAAGGAGTCAGATGGTAGTTAGGTTATTATGGGAAACCAAATGAAGTCTTGTGGGAGAAATAAATAAGAGTTGCAGTAGAAGGAGAGTATCAGTCAGTGACAGTGTGCAGGTCTGAAGAAAGGGAAGAGAAATCAGGAGTTAGAGAATTCGGTTAAGGTTTCGGAGGAGGTAAGGATGAGGTTTGAAGACAAACAAGATATTTGGATCAGAAATTAGCATGGGATCTATATTTTGAATCCTTTTATATGTTCATGAGTTGCCTCTCATGGAACATCTCTTTCTACCTAGGGTGTATGATGCACAAGCATCCCTGGTCTATGAGAAATCTTGCATCAACCAAATATATTTCCCTAGTTTTGTTCTTATTCAGTTCTGGTAGCAGATTTATGTGTTTCCTTCAGTGTGTTCCAATAGCTGGTTCATTTTCATTGCAGATCAAATTTTTGGTTTCTTGGCTTCTTCTTGTGCATTATTCCAGACTTTTGGTTCATTTGGATTCTTTTTTGGTGAGTTATTGCTTTAGGTTTGGTTGTTCTTGGTTTTCAGAGCAGTTTTGAGCTTAATGGCTAATTGATGATTTCTTCTTGTACGGAGCAATTTCTTGGCTTGTGGATCTATATTCGGCCTTGGTCGATGTTCTTGAGCCTTTGGCCAACCTTCCGTTCAAACTACGCTTCTTGGTTGTTCTTTTTTAGAGGATTTCTTTTCATTCTTGGGCCAACCTATTTGCACGTTTCATTTTCCCATTTTGGTAAATGTAATCTCTTGTGCTCGACCTGGATATGTTTCGAAGGGTATATATATTGTCATTTGTGATCCTTAGGAGGGAAGTTTGATTGTTAAGATATTTAGTCTCTAGAATTGTAATTTGAATGCCTCCTAGAGGTTCGGATGGATTGTAATCTGGTATATAGTCTAAAATAGGGCATGTTAGCCTGCATGTAACTAAATGATTACCAGATGTTCTATGATGATAATATGATGATGGAGATATCTGATTTTGCATTTTGTCTATGTTTTTTTTTTGCTTCCATTGTGTTACTCTTTCTGCATGATCTGGTTTGTTCTCTTTGAGGACCCACCGGACCATGGATGTACTAGGGAGATTAAGTATGCATAGATGGAAGTCCATGTACACTAATAAGAGTTTCAGTTTATCCATGCCCTAAATTGATATTTGTTTTTTGATTCATATAAGATTTAGCAATCAAAGTATGCTCATCTAATCTATGGAACTAATTTGATGTAAGGACCATTCTCTTCCAAAATGAATGAGAGAGAGTATGCTATTGAAATAGGGCTAATCTTAGTACAAATGCTCCAGTATGTGATTGAATCATACAAATAAGTTTGATGATGGAAATCTTTGTCATTCAAGGCTTTTGTCCACTATATACATGGAAATGATCATTCAATTTGCACTAAACCAAATTATCATAAAAATAATATGTCAAAGGCTCCTGAACAAACCAAATCACAACTATAAAGTTTCCCTCTTTCCAATGATCTCTTTCAGCTCAACATTGGGGCAATGGACAAGGTTTTAAATATCTGCCAAGATATATATAAAGGTAAGGGAATACATCAAAGCACTTGATTGCTCAAATTTTCTCAGGTTAATGACACTAACGAAAAACAATGAGTGTTTAAAACAATAAACAAATAACAAATAAAATGAATTCCCACGCAAAAGAATGTTTATGCCGAATTTACAAATCTGCTCCAACTCATAATTTTTTTTCCATAGTCACATCATTTTCATAAATAAAATTATTCATGAAACACAGACCAGGAGCTATGGGTACTTACCTTTTAAGCTTAGAGAGAAATCTAAAGAAAACTTACCCAGAAACTGATCGCTTTTGCCCCCTTCTACCAATCCCACGGCAAAATTTAACAAAGGATTTGGTTAGAGATCAAGAAAAAGTTTTCCCCCTCTTTCCTACTATATACCTCTCTTATTTTTAAACCCAAAAGATATCTTTGAACATATATATTCATTTATCATGACCCATAACTTCAACATTCAAAGGAAGCTGTGGTTGTTGAGTGGTGGTTAGATTGTTTGTAAATTAAATATTCTCACCTCATTTCAACCTCTACTTACTGTAAGCTATAATTTTTACATTAAAACATCCACTTTCACTTAGGTATAAACACGTGGCACTTGTTCATTAGTTACAAGCTTAAAAGATCTAGTTCCAAAATGATTAAAAGAATAATTTGAGACTGAAAACTATTTTCAAAGAGAACATTTTATTTGGTTAACTACTAAAATCAAAATAGTAATTTGTTTTAACAAATTTTTATCATCATAGTTCTGTATGTTAACAATTTAATCTACCTAAAAATATTTTTTGTGAATTGAATTGGAACTGGCATAGAGAAGATGAGCGGGAGTGGCGGGTGTAGCTAGGGTTTCAGTTGATGATGCGAAACATTTAGGCAAAGGGGAAGAAAATGGTGAGACAAATGGATTGGGAGCGGGCATCTTTGCTCCTTTCTTCGGCCTTGCTTTTCTTTTGGGCTTTGCCCTGGCCCGTATTTGGAGGATTGCCTTGCTTCGTCTGGTCTCATGCCCTATTTGGGGGGGTCACCATGCTTTTGTCTTTGACCCTACTTTTCTTTTTCTTTAGGGTTGCTTCTACTGGAGTGGGTTGTCTGTTTTTTCTCAAGATCTTTGGAGCAAGTAGAGCCATCTGATCTCTATGGGTTTTTTTTAATATTTGATGGAGGGGTTCCCTCTTTGGTCCAGTCATGTTTGTGTTGGCTTCTTCCTTTGGTTGGCCCTTTCTCTATAATGGGCTTTGTTTTGGCTTCTTTTTTCTCTTTGGGAGCTAATGCTTTTGACAAGGTTTTTCTATTTCTCTCTAGTCCACTCTTTTTGTGATTGCCCTGTTAGGGTCGAGACCCTTTTTAGATGTCTAAGTATATTGCTGGGTCCTGTGAGGATTTTCTCTTTGTTTAGGTTTTTGGACCAGATGCTTCATTGGAAATTTTTTTAGGGTCTGTATTGTTGTGCTCATTGGGTGATAGACTTATAAAGCACTGAGAGGGGGGCGTGAATCAGTGACAACAAAAACAATACCACTTGAAACATAGACTGGTAAAGATACTTCACTAGTTTACTTAATACTATGCATGCAATCCAAAATGATACTAAAGCATCTACCATAACAAATGTTTATACGTGGAAAACTGAACTATGAAAAACCATGGTGAGATGAGACTTACAAGTTAATTATCTACAGTAATAGGTAACTGATCGGTTAAGGTCTAAAAAAGTGCTCTGCTAGGAGCGAATCCTGTTAAAGATCCCAAAGCCCTTTTAGGAGCTATACCTTGTTAAAGGTAGTACCTTGTTAGGAGTAACCTGTCTAGAGGATTTCAAACCCAAACTAATGGATCACCTTGATAGAGGATTTGTACATTGAAGTTTGTTAGAGCTTACCCTGTTAGGGGATTTGACTATTGTAGTGATTAGAAAACAATAGGCAGTGTGATCTAGAAGTAGCACAACTTGCTGGAATAGATGCTCTTCTACTCACTCAAAACTGCATCACTGACATACTCTGCTACGCCTTTAGTAAATCGCAACAACTAAACACTTCTATCTCGCAGCATAAAAATAGATCATCATAATATCATTATATAGACATTAGATAATCATAACTCATCACGACCAGTGAAACCGATTGGAACACCAATACCGGTTAAGAGTTATCCACTTCCAACTCATAGACCGATTGTCCTCCAATTACTTCTTTGATGATCTCCGCTGAATCTCCAAGTTGGTGTCATGCAATTCCTAAATATGCCAGTTGTCTACATATACCGGTTAGATACCCTCAAAACCATTTGAACTTTACTATACATATAATACTGGTTTTGCAATACAAAGACTTAAGATAACCAAAACAATGTGAACATATGTGTGTGTATACATGTGCCATCAATGACAACACATAAAGTTATCCATTACAACCATCATCCAGCCAACATTGGGAGCTTTTGTTGTCTCTATAAATGCTCCCATTTTCTGGATACAAAAGCTATTGTATGGCTTTTGGAGGATGTGGTTGTTTTTTGCTGTTATCATGTTTTCACCCCTGTTCTGATTTTGTCTTCTGTGTGGCGATTTTCAAGTGTCTTTATCCTCCTAATAGTATTTGATGATCCTACCCTTTGGGCTGTTATGACTGTTTCTATCTTTGTTGGCCCTGTTACTGGCTTCGCCATGTTGCTTATTTGACGATGACCTTCTTTCTTCTTTCTCAACAGCCTCATTTTTCTTTGGTTTTTCCTATAAAGGTGGCCCTAGCTTCGTTTGAGGTGGAGATGGATGGTTTTGGAGATAGCCTTTCTCCTATTGAGGTGGAGTTGGGTATTGCAGTTGATTCTAGGAGGTGCTTGTGGGAGGCTGACGGTATCCTATTTCTTTGTTGTATCAAATATCACTGACAGTTCGTAGTACAACTTCATCGAAGTAAATAGATAATCTTTATCCTAAGACGTGCAATGTCGTTTTATTTTTTTTGTTTTTGTTAAAAAGAATGCCTAAACTTCTACGGAATGTGGGTGGAGTTCATATAAATAAAGGAGAAGTTGAAGGTCGGATAGAGAAAGGCTGTTTGGTGTGATATTGGTAGACTTTTTATGGATTTGAATATGAGTGTGAAGGATACCCGTGACCTTAAGCCACTGTCATACTGACCCACATTGATCTGGTTTTTCTACTCCTTTTTCAACTCAAGATTCTACCTGTATTTTGAGAAGATCAATATCAAAAACTTGTATCCTTTCACTAATTTGCAGCCATATTGAAATTTAGAGAGGCCACTGAGTTCTCCCAACTGCTTCAGGAAAAAAGCTTGTATTTCTTGAAATAGTAATCTATTTCCTGAAGAGTTTGGGAGAACTCTGGGAGTTACTGAACATCCCCAGGTCTCCTCTGCATTACTGCAATGCATTTTTAAATATGTGTGTTCACATATCTCATACTAATCAACACAATTATTTTTTATTATATTCTTATGTTTTATTTTTTGATATGGATTTCTTTGGCTTAATCATAATCTGTTTAGAGGCCTCTCTTTAACCAGCTTACTCTCACCTTTTCTTATATGCCATTAAGTATTGAGATTGCTATAACACAACTTAGATAAGTAAAGTCTTATACAATTAGGTTGCTGCTGAGTTGCAACTGAATGAAAAATGAATGAATTTCTAGTCAAGGTTCATTATAATAGTTGGTATTAGTTTTTTATAATTTATATAATATTTAAAGGTATGTTTCTTTCTCAAATCGACTGTTTATTAGGTTTTTTATAATTTTCATAATATTTAAAGGTTTGTTTCTCAAATCAATTGTGTATCTATATTTAATTAATATTTTTTTTAGATTACATTCAACAATCTATCATCACGAAGAAAATATAGATCTAAACTAATAGTTAAAAATATATACAATTGATTTGAAAACCAATCTTATAAAAAATTATGATAATAAATAACTTCAATCAAATAAATAAAATTTAAAAGATCGGTTTTGGGCATTTGTATTTCCATAAGCGGTTCTGTATCTGCGAAAGGAGGAAATACAGGTTAGATTTGGGAATAGTAGCTGGTTGATATTCCAGAAATTTAATATAGTTGATTTAAATATAGGCCTTGAATTTCGTGATTCTCTACTTTAGTCAAGTCTACTTCCAAGGCTCTACCTGTCATATATACAGAACAAAGAAATACAGAGCAAAGAAAAACCATTGGTAGAATAAATAAAGTGAGAGAAGTCGTAGCTAGGATAAGTCATTGTATAGTTGGTTCAAGCATTTAAAAGGTTTTGGCGTCAGTACCGTGCACACAGGAGGGCATGACTGCTATGTGTAGTGGGTCAGGAATTTTTGTTTTGGATTTGATTAAATGAATTTCGTTAGGTTTTTGGCAAGAAAGAGTAGAGCTTAAGGCTTTGTCTTATAGCCTGTTGAACTTTCCTTTTTTATTTTTGCCCTTTCTATATTTATTGTGGAAGAATAAATGAGCTTCAGCCTTGCCTGTCTGCATGTTCTACAAAAGCAATCCAGCAACCACTTTGATGGCCTGCTCAACCGATACTTCTCTCTTTGTTTGTTCCTCTTTTTAACCCTTTCCACTTTTATCGGGTAAAGTTAACGAGGTCTAACATTATTTAGTTTGGACTTTGTCACTTAGAAAATTAATTAGTTTAGTTTTTGTGGGATTTAAATTCTAGTGCAGGACAAAGTCTACAAGGAAGAAAAAAATAATTACAACATTAACTAATTATTAATGCACTAGTATTAGGTACTGGATTTTAATCATTAGGGCTAAAATCCCACACATCAGCTAGGGTGATGTCAACAAGAGACTCCCAACCAATGATAGCATCTTCCATCTTAGGAGTGTCCTAGAAAAGTAGTTGAGGGCAAATTATAGAGATCACAAGTTCTAGATGACAAATCTTGTAAGATCTTGGTCATCTAGCTTCCCCATGCCTCTGAGAAGAGGGAGAATGCTTCCTAGGGAGCAGTCTAAGAGGGAGAATGCTTCCTAGGGAGTAGCATAGTCATATGGATTGCAAGAGAGAGATTGAGGGTGATGATCTCTCGATAGATTGCCTATTGTCACGCCTACGATCCCTCAAAGGAGAGGAATAGTCTACAAGATTCCTAGCAATAGTTACGTACTGATTAAGTAACTATTGGAAGTAAGTAACTTTGAGAGCAACTTTGTAATATTTCTTGCATCTGAATTTGGAAGAAAGTATTGGAGCAAATAAGAGTCTTGATGTAAAGAGAGCATCATCACTGCATTTAGAAAACAAAGTAGAGTTCCTATACTTCCATATGCAAAAGAAAATATCCATCGTAAATGTTGAAATAAATAATATTTACTCTAATTTTAGTTTATTTAGTTTATTTAGACAATTATTATTTTAGTGTTGCATTTAATATTTTATTTGTAATGGCATAGTTGATATTTACCTAAACTTTATCTACATTCACATCTTATTAAGACACGTCATTATCTTGTGCTCTCACCTCTCAGACCTTTGTTTTATAAACAAATGTCTTGTACATCTCAAATCAATTAATTTTCTGGTAAAATATTTTATTCTCTACATATGAAAGTTATATTAGTTATATTGATGTTTGTGATCTTAGAATAAAGTTAATACTTCAACATATACTAGAGAAGACATGTAGCATCTCTTTCCCTCGGAGTTTTCATAGTCAGTTTTCCTTCTGTAGAAGAATATTTGAGATTACTCTGGCTGCATTTAAACATTGGAGATTGAGTTATATTTCATTGTTAGACATTTTGGGAGGCATTCTACTCAAGGGTTCCTTCATTAGGAACGGCTGTGACTGCATTTTTTATTGGAGCTGATATCTGTATTTGTCTTGGCATCATTCCACAAGCTCATTTATTGTCGGTCTGTGGTGCATTGTTGATCAGGATTAAATTGGGAAAATATTGAAATCTAATTTTCAAAATTTTCTATGTTTTAGTAAATTGCAATTTTGAGGGTCTTCGGTGCATTTTTGGACAAATGTTGTGTCCTCTTCGATGTTTCCGAAATTTGGTTCTAGATTATTTGAATACCTTTCCAATGCATCAAACGGTTTGTAATTCGGAGCTAGGATGAGAAAGTTGTGCCTTCTCAAAGTGGACTAAAATTTTATATTTAGTTTTTTTATAATTTTGATAGTTTTAGTAGTTTAATTGTAATAAACATTATGGTGACTCTTCGTTTCAATTCCAAGGGATTTGTGTGACCCTTGGGATACATTCGACTTGTATAAACTCCAATTTTGAATAGAATGGAGACAGTTTTTGGTTTGCAATCTTCTTGTTGTCAATTTTTGTGTTGAATTCTACAATACCGCAGGTATCACACCAGGTATTGTAATCTGGTTTTCATAAATCAGATCAATTGTTTATATTGGCCAGGCGTTTTGTACCTTATCTTCGGCACTCTTTGTTGCTTGTCGTTCACATTTTTTGTCCATTGACATTGGCTTTCTTCTCGAATGCATTTCCTAACTTTTGCGGGTTCTTTTATATGGGAGGGCATCCTTCATTGCTTGTCGGCCTGCAATTCCTTTTGTGTATCGTGGGCTGTTACTTCACATTGTGGCCAGTCTTAAACCCTGCACATGAGGTAACATATTAAGTCTAGAGAATGTTTTGATTAAGTAAAAACAGGTATTTGAAAGGTACCCGAACCTTTTACAAGCCATGAGAACAGAAAAGATTAAAAAAGTGATTGATCACTTCAAAAAGTCAAAATGAACCCACTGGAAGGGCACAGCTTAAAACATCATTACATAAAACTCAAAACAGACAGCAAAAGGAAAGCAAAAGATAGCAAAGAGACAAAACCAAGGATAGAAACTGGAACTAAATACTATTCAGGATCTCCTCAGCATGAACAACCATTTGTTTCATGTTGTTCGCTGAGATCTTCATATCCTCCAGCTCACGACCTTCGATGTCGACCTTATTCTTTGTGTTGGCTCTAGTCCTCCTTTCATGACCCTTCTTGTTCACTTGCTCTTTATCACCATCCTTCTCTGCATTATTCTCGTACCTATTGATAAAGATGTTCATGTTGTCCATTGAAGATTTAAGGATTTGGAAATTTTGATCAGCAAGCTGCTTGACATTGCGCCCCAGCTTGTCAATTTTGCTGCCAAAATCTTTTAGTTTGTTGTCCATTTCCTTTCTATCTCCCATCTCATTGACCTTTTTCTCCGTGGCTAAGATTTTCCAACCATACATTCAATAGCTTGCGCATTATGCAGAATGGCCACTAACTCTTTAACATGCTCCGCCAAGGGCTTGTCACCAATTGTAATTCTTGCCATGGGTTGTGTATCAGTTTTCAAACTATTAATATCCTTCACCAAAGTAGTAATGGTCTCATAAAAAGCCTTAATGGTATCTTTGTCACCACTATCTTTTTGACCCCCTTTTTCCTCATTATGCAGATTAGTGGTATTCACGGTCTCCACAGTTTCCAAATTATCCTTAACCAGGTTACCCTCCCCTTCTTTGTCCTGACTATCAATCCTCTTATTATCATCATCCTCCTCCTCAAACTCAACCAAAACATAATTGAGATTAGAATTGCTACCCTTTTTAGTGTTAAGTCTAGAGAATGTTAATCAATTTGAGTGTTTAACATTTTTAAGTATAGAAGTGTATTCTTAGTGTGGTCACACACATTAAGCAACATATTAATCCTAGAAAATGTCAGTCAATTCTGAACATGTTTAACATTTTTAAGCTTATAAGTGTAAGCTTAGTGTGTGTGGTTTAATCCATTTCATATATGAGCATCCTCGTTCATTCTTTGTCGGGTTGAAGCTCGTGTTAAAATCTGTGGGCGGGTTCCTTGATTAGTTGGATCATGGAGCTTATAAGGATCGGCCCTAGGATCTCATTATCACTTCTTGGAGGTAACCGGCCTATGATTTTTGGAGACAAAGGGCCCCAGATTTGCTATAGTACCTGTAATAAAATTAACAACTGTAGAAATTTTGCAGAAAAGAACAACAGCACATAAAACTCAGATTTATGTGGAAAAATTTGGTAAAAATATACTAGTAAAATATGATGGGAAAAATATCTTCGTATTGATTCTCAACAATTACAGAGTTATAGAAATCCCAAACCTGTACCTCAAAGTACAACTTCGAGGTGCATAAAACAACCGCATTGCGGAGTCCTAATTGAAGACAACTTACTAAATATAGTAAGTATGTCTCGCATAACTACATGTAAAACACATGTCGAAATTATAATTTTTACTAAGTCTCAAAAAAATTTGTGCCTCTCGGCAGGACAACTAGCAACATGTCACCTAATGACAAGTGCCTAGCCACACACTATATGAGAATCCATGACGACTCAACAACATTTAGATGAGAATCCAAGATGACTCAACCACTGTTAGGTGGGAACCCAATTTTGACTTCACATTCCAATAGTACCTTTATTACCTGCCTCCTTTGTTCTCGGGATTGGCGTGGTGGTTGTGTTTGCACATATGTCAGGAGAATGGATAAGAATGAAATTATCTAAAGAGTTCATGGGTCTAATTTCAAGCTGCTTGAGCCTAGGAGAAACCTAGTAGAGGTGCTTGAGGCTCTCCAAATGTCCACAAAATTAAAACCAGTGGCTAGCGATTCCTATATTGAATTAGTCACTTTCCCATTAGAAGGCCTTGATAGATAGTGCAATTATGTGTGAAGTGTACCAACTCCATTGAAATGAGTATGTAGTAAATCTTAGGATAAGAGTGAAGCTCTCTCATGGCAGACCAAATGTATTGAAATGAGCATGGTAAGGGTTAGGCGAAGACTGAAGTTCCTAGAGATGTTGAGTTCAACAATTAAAAGAAGAGGATAGAGACAAGAATAGCCTTTAATAGGCCTATAATTTCAAAAGTGTGTATCTCACGATACTTCAAATCCTTCCACTATGATTTAAGACAAAGAACCCCAACCTTGTGAAGAATTTGAGGGGGATTGGAAGTAACAATACTTGGAAAATTCTCGTCGTATTCATTGACAAGCTTAAGCTTAAATTTAAATTGAAGCCACAAAAGAAAACTCAATGGGTTCTAAAGAGTTCACATTTTTGTATTTGAAAAGATGTAGAGTATGAATCGAAGATGGTTTGGCCAAATGATGGCCTTGATACCTAAGAATAGGATAGTACTTGATGGACTATTGGTTATTGGATTACCCATTGTGGAAGTCAGTTATTTCCCATGTGAGCTAGGGTTTGACGATAACTTCTAAAGGTTTTCATATATATATATATATACGACTTTCCAAGTGGGGCATCCAATTGGGAAACTAGAGCTAATGTAGTTTTAGACAAGAATTTTCAAGATTCATTACCATCAGGAACTCTAATAATGCATTCAACACAAATAAAAAATACTTGCTAGTGAATGGATATTATACCAAGTCTCCAAATGTAATGAGGAAGGTAACAAAAATCCCTAGCAACAAGTTGGAAGCTACGATTCTCATAATACGAAGTTCAAAGGAAGTCATGGAGGAGTTTCTTGATCTTTATGTAAGAGTTGTTAGAGGGAATAAAAATGAGGATTAGTTGACATGAGTGGCAGAAAGAAGTTTGGTTTAACTTTCAAATTTTCTAGCCAATGAAAGAAGCTTGATGATCCAATATTGTATTTTTTTCTAAATTCTAGTTATAATTGCTTTCTAATGTGTATCAAGGCCTTAAATTTAAAAAAGGATTCCCCAAAAATAAAATATTTCCTCCATAATTAATCCACTTCCACCAAAAAAAAATTTAAGTCAATATGGTTAGGGAAGGACGGATTGGTGATAACATTGGGTCTTTTTCAATTCAATGCTAGATCCTAGAAGGCTTGGTAGAAGTTAAGCGGCCAATGCATAGCTCGATAAGTATGATCTTCCTCCTCAAGGATAGTGAAGAAAGATTAATTGAAAAACAACCATTAGTAAATTGTCGTGAAGGATGGAGAAGATAAATTCTTTTGGCATAGGTTTGGAAAACTACCATAGACAATAAGTACCCTATTCTCTTGACTATCATAGTATAAAAAGTTGCAACAAAAGGATAGCCTTGATGGATGGACTTGTGAAGCCCCATGTTGTTGATAACCAGCCAAAAAGGGTAATGCAAGAAAAAGAATAAAAAATAACATTTTGATGATTTAAATGATGAATGAGTTGAATCCAAGAGTCTACAATATTACCAAAATAAAAGGCCATTTAATCTAATCATAAGCTTTGGAAAAATCAATTTTGTTGAAATGGGTGAGTTATTGAGAGGAGTGGGCCCATTCCATACCCTCCCAAACAACAATGATGTTATCTAAGACAAACTTACATTTAATGAATCTAATTTGTTCAATATGAACAATTAGAGAAGCATGGAGCATAGCTTGATAGCCAAGACATTAACAATGATTTGGTAAGGAACATCATTACAGACCTCCAAGTACAAATATCTTCAAGATCAATGGATATAGGTATGAATTTTATATTTATTTTTTCAAATTATTTTTGAAACAATTCATTCTTAGTTGTTTGTCAAAATTAGGTTTCACGGCTAAATTTATAGTTGATATTTCTTATGGTCCTATTATACTCTATATATCTCCTCATATATCAAAATTAAATTAAATAGAGAACATCATTATGAAAAGGGAATAGAATTGTCTTTTTTGTGATTATTCAAGATAGTAAAATAAAATGTATATAAGCATATAATAAATTTAGTTTAATTAAGATTAAATAAGTCAAAGTTTAGGTTAATTATTTTTGTAAATATTTATTACTTTTAAAAAGAAAATTAGGAGGATAGATTACATAGTTATATGGTTGAACAAGGGGTGCTAAATGAATATTCTATATGGATCTTGTGTTCCTTGGGATAAGTTAATAGTTTTGATAGTCAAATGTATGAATCAAAGAACTAATAAAAATGGGGGAAATTTTGTTGTCCTCTACTAGGCTTTTTTGTCCTTCACTCCATTTTTATAAATTTGTGCAATTAACATAGGAAACTCTCTATATGTATGCATTTATTATTGTTTTTATAGTCCATCCTTTATATGGTATCAAATGATTTCAACATAGCAATTCAGATTGGTGTTCATAATTTGGTAGCTCTACATAATGTCTCCTTCAAACATGCATCTTAGAAACTTATTTTTTATTTTTCCATGTGGTACACATTATGAGTCCCTGGAGTATGTGTTTTTTCCATTCATCAATTGAATAGTGCTTGTAAATGGTTATATCATTTCAGTTTAATAAGATATTTTATGGGGAGACCCCCCTTAAAGAAAGCTCTAGAAACAAATTAACAAGAACTGGATCCTAAATGGGGTCTAGCTTGATGCTACCCAAAACCTCACCTTTAGGGGTTCTTTCATTTTTTATTTTGTCAAGGCTATCCATGTTATGACTATCCTTGATAATGGACACTAATATGTCCACACATCATTATTGGTCTTTCAACCTTGGATGTGGGACTTTGTTATCTTAAATATAAAAGAACTTTATAATTCAGCTAAGCTTGAGTTACTAGGTTTACCTCTTTCATGTTTGAACATTTTGCATATTATTTTTACTTTATTAGGGAAGCTTATTCATCTATAACCTTATTCATTTTACAAGGATAATCAATAAAAATATGGTTTTGTTGAGAGTGATTTATCCAAAAATTTATTAAGATTATAGAAATTCAAATCAATAAGCTTCATTACACCCAATGTGTGATTTACCTTAATTTTAATGTAACAATTATTTTACATCAATCTAGTCAGCATAAAACGAAAAAAAATTTACAAAATTTATGTCAAATTATCTCTCTAATCGATTGAATTTTTACAATCTACAAACACTCCTTCCTCAAAATCTATGGAAAAGTAGATTGTTATTTTTAATTATAAATGTAGAAAGAACAACCCACATTACATCCCACTACTACCAAGATGTAGAAAACCGTTATTATGCACCTTTTAAGGAATAGAAAAGAGGTTGTACAATCCTTGGGTAAGCCATCCTCTAGGGAATTGTTTTCTTGGATTTCACAATCAACATTCATTTTTTATTCACAACAAGAAATTTTAGTTCAGTCTCCCCCATTTCCTAAGATATTGTGGCAATATCACAACCCTCCTAGGAATTTGGTGGAGGGATATTTTGTGTTGAGAAGTATATTATTTCATCACCTAATAGTTAGTTTGATTCTTTCTCACAAGAGTTTTTATAGAATATATATTCTAGTGTCCAAGAGTTGGATAGTAGGATATCACCTGAATTCTCTCTAATGAATTTAATTTCTTGGAATCTCCAAGGTCTCACTAACCTCCCTAGAAAGTATTATATACAGGATACTTATCAAAAGTAGTTAGCTCTATTATCTTTATATTTATAGGAAGTGAATATTACTAGTTTCATTCTTTTGGCTATTTTTGTCATTTGGCCAACCACTACTATGTCTTACAACAATGAAGACAATGCGCATGGAGGTACCACCAATTTTTTCTCTCTTATGAAGCTTCCACATTTTGTTAACCATAATTTTTATTCTGCTAACCATGTAATCGAGATTCAATTAAATGTCAACAACCATTCTTTTCAAATTATAAATATTTATGCTTCTAATGAATTTGTTGAGAGATATTTTTTATGTTAATGGATTTCTAACCCATTATCTCCCACCACTTATGTCATGTGTGAGTAATTTAATATGGTTTAAAAGGCATATGATAAAGATGATATTTTACCATTACATTCGATAGAGGGGCATGATATTGCTCCTATAATAAATTGGTTCTTTTTATTCGAATATGGGCCACTACCACAACCAACCTCATTGGAATATGTGTAATAACTTTCAAGGTAGCTTTTATAGTCTTTAGACACTATGATTGTGTAGTGTTTTTGGCATAGTCATGCTTCTAATTTCCTAATTATTTTTTCTCTCAATAGATTATTTTCCACATGACACTCTATTATACCACTTTCCTATCTAATTTAGATTTGAATAGTAGGTTGGACCTCCTAAAAGTTGGAAATTTTACCTCTTTTTTAATATTTATTTGCTAAGCCATTTACCCTCATTGGATCACATCATAAGTGTGTGGAACCTAGAAAATATTGTTCCACTTATTTAGTTGAGTAAATATGTTGGTGGAATACAATCATTCAATATGTGTTGAGCAGTTACAACACATCTATGGCATCCAACTGGCAACATTTTAACATTGTGTACTCAGGGCCACATCCTTTGAGCTTTACAAGGTTTCTATGTTTGTTGAGGTTTATTCCTCATCTCATACTCTATACGTTAGGCTATTGAGGCTTAGGCATCAAAATTGTATTGCTAACAACCAATTGGCTTACACTGTGAGATAGAGCTTTCAAACATTCTTTTTAATCTCTCAAAGCTCATCACATCTCTCGTGGTACCAAAGAAATCAATGAGGGATAAAAAATCCTCAATGAGCTACTGGACACACTATAGGATTTTTTTAAACATCTTGAACAAGTTTTATAGTCCATGATGATTCTCCTAAATGATGCCAAGCCCTTCAAGCATGCCTCTAGGTTGTTCCATTTTCAATTTTCCTCCTCACAATTAAACCTATACGGCCACTTTCTAATTATTTTACATATGAAGGAGGTCATTTGAACACTATGACCAATAACAAGGCTACAAAGTTTATTAGATTTCCTAATGAGTCTTACAAGGCCCTCTTAGAGGTCTTTATTGGCAAGGAAAAACATTTAAATTTTATGTTGAATATTTATAATACAAGATATTAGGAAAATATAATAAAAAATTAGTACTCAAAACCATAGACAAATACCTATGTATTTTCCCTACATTTTATTCTAATTTATAAAAAATCAAGCTATCAAACTATTTTTAGTAGTATTATTTATTTTATTAAGATAAACTATGATAAACCTTTTATCTAGGATTCCCTCTAGATATTTTGTGGAATAATCCTATATCTTCATGTGATTACATAAGTGTATTTTCTACTTAAATTTGAGTTTCTCATACAAATTTTAAATTATAAGAAAAAACTAATTTATAATCTTTCTATATTTTAATGGAGCAACTATTATTTAGGAATATAAAAAAGTTATGGAAAAATAGAAGGTTTGAAAATAAGTAAAAACTAAATATTGAACAAACAAAAATTTCATATGACTTCAGACATTTCATTCCCTCCATTTTACTTGAAGAAAATTATACAGTTCAAATGATATACTAGATTATATATTAAAAAACATATAGTCTAAATTTAATAATATAGTCTTGTACTTTATAATATAAATCTATGTCAATTTATAGTATTTGTTATAACAATAATTATTAATTTTGAGTAAACTATTATGTATTTGTCTTATAAAATTAGTACATATACAGTATTATTAGTACTAAAATATATTAATTTGTAATATTATTTTGCAAATATATAATATTATCTAAATGCAAATAATATATAAGATATGACAATGGAAAATCTACATATTAGGTTGACTGGGAATTGTGCAAAGCCACATCATAGATTGAAAGCCTACATGAAGAATCTCAAGATGTGTATTGAAGATGTCGTTTGGCTATATCATTACTATTTAAGATGGCTTGATGCCTTTAGGAAATTTAAATAACAAATTAACTCGATCGATTCACAATTTACTGACTTGGCCAGTTTGTTGGATATATTAAAGAATAGTGATGGTGTTGTTAGAGCCAAGATATGCCATTTCCATTCACAACTATGCATGTTGCATGAAAAGAGAGATAAATATAAATTCATTTTTTTGTTCTCTTAAAGATGCAGTTGAGTTACAAATGTCTTCTCTTATCAAGCTTTTGTAGGCTGCTAAAAATATAGAAAAAAATGTAAAGAATTTGGATGCCCTTGATACTACAGTAGAATTGTATCTTCAATGTCAATGTCAAAGTCAAATCCTCTCATCTACAATATATTCATTGGATTCTTCTCTTGTGCATCTCAGGAGACAATACAAGAACATTTGACCCATTAAAAGGTCTTAAGTCATCCCAACAATATTTGGGATTTTTTTTTTGGGAGATTTCAGTTTTTGGAACTATTGTTGATAGGTGGATCTTATAGATGTATATAGATAGATATTAAGGAGATAAGCATTACAGTTGTTCTTGATTTCAAAGGGGGAGAAGTATTTTAAGAAATAAGTATTTTGTATCTACACAAGTGTTGCCATCAATGACAAAGGGGGAGATTTTTGCAAATATAAGCGTATGTTGTCATTGATGTCAAACTTTTTGATCCAGATGAAGTCTAGTTAGTATATATATGATCTTCATACATTGTATAATCTTTAGTGCAGGATCTGATATAGTTTATTGATTTTTGGTTGTGTGGACAAATGAAACTCAACTGAACACTTTCAAAATAGAATAACAAGTTGTCTTGTTATGTTTCTGAAACTCTGTTCATATTCTTGGTATAAAAATATGATGTTTTAGTTTTGTTTGTTTGTTCTAGGGAACAATCTATCATATAGTTTGTTCCGATACATGGCATATGTGTATTAAAAATTGACGAGACTTATATATGCCAGTTTTGAGTTCATATTCTTCATATTTCAAATATTCAAATGTTGTACAATTCAAGAGATGTTAGTTTGTGTAATAGCAATAAGGTGTTATAGAAGTCTCTCTGATTTGGTTTGTGGCATAACTATGACAGATAGTTATACTGTTAGAGCATGGTGGTTGCATCAATCCATGTTGGGCAGTAGGGTGGGAGGCTTTTAACCCCACACCCTACCATAGAATAGGCCAGGCTCCCCCCACTAATGGGAAGATAAAATATCTCATTACATATTAACTTCCTGGTGTTCAAGTGGTCTAGAATTGGAGTTTGTTATGTCAAAGTTATCTCATATATTCTGAGTTTTCTTTTGACCATGGTGTTTTCCAGTTTGAGTTTTCCATGTAAAATTTTGCTATTCATGTGTGTTTGATTTGATGGTTTCGGTTATCAGTTTTCATGTTCATTATTGACAAAGTAAATGATAAAGTAAGAAGTTAAATCTGATCAAATTTTAGTATTTATTGATTCAAACCCCCACCAGCAATTTGATATTGTTCAACATCTCTACCAACTGCCACCATGAGGTAAATGACATCATTCGAAGCGAATATCATCAAAAAAAATTATGCACTAATGTTCTGTGTTTTTTTACAAGAATAAAATTATGTTAAGTGAATGTTTTTTTAATTGAACGCATCTCTCAAGCCATCAAACATCAACATCAATAAAATTGCAAATTGATATTTTCTCCATTATACCCGATGCTTCAATATATATCTATTTGAGAGGCCTCTTGATGTAGCAAGCATATACATTTATTTCTCTGTTTCAGGTCTCCTTTAGCTACCACCTCCACCAGAGATGTAAGAAGAGCATTGTGTTAGGAACATTTTGGTAAATGATACATGTATATGATGCATTCAATATATATCTATTTGAGAAGCCTCCTAATATACCAAGAATTCACATTTCTTTCTCTATTTGAGATCACCTTTAGCAACCACCTTCATTAAAGATATAAGAAGAGCATTGTGTTGAGAACATTTTAGACTAGTTGTAATGCATACTATGTTTATTTTTGTATTAAAATTTACATGATGTAACCTAAATGATACATGGTCTAGATGCATTCAATATATATCTATTCGAGCAACCTCCTAATGCATCAAGAATTTACATTTCTTGTTTTGTTTGAGGTCTCCGTAACCTGCCACCTCCACTAGATATATTGGTTGAGCATTGTGTTAAGAACATTTTGGTCTAGTTGTAATGGATATAGCTATATTTTATTTTTTAATTTAAAAAAAAACCCTATCTAAAGCTTGAGATTAGATATTTGAAATATATTCTATATATCAATATAGATCAATCAAGATTTCAGTCTTTTTTTGTGGTGAAGCAAGGCTGCCAACTTTTTTTCGTCATCATCTTTCCAAGTCATGCTCGTTATCTTATGAAATATGTCTCCTATTGGCATTTTGTCACCTTCTCTTCGGGATGGATTATGCTCTGAACTCTCTAGAACCAATCAAATAATATTAGAAGATTGTATTAGTATCAAGTTGATCCATGGCCCCTACTTTGTACTTGTTCATTTCCTAGGTTGAGCATGTCTCCCTATGACATGGAAGTTGATCAATCAAATTTTGATCTCATTATGATAATCCTATGCAGCTGCTCCATTTTAAATTAGTATAAATATATATGCCTTATGCATCTTGTTTATAAAATAAATAAACAATTAAAATATAACATTATAATATAATAGTTTGTTATATAGCATATTATTAACAGATATATATGAAAAAACATACAATCTAAATATTATACTATAATATAATATTCTATCTATAATAATAATATATATCATTTTATAATATTTGTTATAAAATTACATATTAAATTTAAAGAATAAATTATTATGTATTTATCTTATATTAATTAAAAAATATATAATATTATTAGTACTAAAATATATTAACTTATAATATTAGTTTACAAATATATAATGTTATGTAAATACAAATAATATATAACAATATATTGTTCAAATAATATCAGTTACATTTTTATCAAAAAATAATACTATTTGTTTAAAAAAAGTTTAATGAACAGCAAAATTGGAAGATAAAAGAAAATTTATTATCCATACACGAATGGAGAAAAATGTGATTGATATTCATACTTTTAGAATATATACTTTCAAAAATATCTTAAAATTTCGTATATCTTCATCAAAATAGATAACATTTGGAATGTGTTAAAAAAAGTTGAAAAAGATTGAATGGTGCAATATTTCAAGACATTATAGTGATGCATTGCAGAAAACGGTCCAAGTTCAGTGCATCTACTTTGTGTGCATTTTGTGAGGGGCTATAAATCTTGTATCATTCTACTAATTCAAATGCATACAAAGTGAAAGAACAAACAACCTCATCCATATGTATGTTCTGCTCTCTCTGAGTTCCCCCGACTGCTTAAAGTAATAATTTATTTGCTGAAGAGTTTGGGGGAACTCTGTGAGTCACTGAACACACTTTTATTGTTACTGAGATTTATGGCTTTCTCTTCTCCATTGAAAACTGAAAAGCTTTAAAGCTACTCTTATTAAATCTGCCATAGTGCATTTGTTTCTGCTAGTTTACATCGTCATGAGTCCATGGAATTTAGGTTGATTTATCTTTAAATCAATAATATGACTGCAATTATCAAGTATCTCATACCAAAGATTGAAGTAAACATAATTTTTTAATTGCATTCTTATGTTTTAGTTCTTTTGTCTCGACTAAGTTTTTTAATTTCATGTTACATCTGAATTTAATATCTTGTTGGAAATTTAATAATCGCATTATGGATTCGATGTGCCGCTAAATATAGATATCGAAAGCTTAAGTGGAACCATGTTTTAGGTGGATAGGATGTTACACGTTTGCCCTTCTCATAGACTTCAGTTTTATTTATTATGTTGTCTCAGCTCATTCATGGAGACATACTACGATCTTGATGGTCACATAGTCAAGTTTCATGGTGGGACTATTGGCAGTAAATATGTAGGGGACATTAGAAAACTATTATGTTAACTGATCGAAATGATCATTTATTAAATGACAAATAGATAGTGATTCTACTCTTTCTTAATTATTTCTTTTATTTGTTTGATTTGGGAATGGAAACTTAAATCAAATAGGTTAATGGTGTAATGGATAAATCTTATAAATAGTTGGATAATTTAACTAAAATATGGATAATAGTATCAATTAAGAAAATTTGATAAATATGATAACATGTTATAGAGAAATTATAATTGTAAAAGAAATTATCAGTTTAATATAAGTTATTGTAGTTTCATATTTGTAGAGTTTTAATTTATTCATGTTTAAATTAGTGTCTATGATATTAATTGTACATGTGTGAAAATGAAATGTGTAAACTTATGATTGTAATAGAAATGAGGTTTTTGATATTTGAAAGAAGGTAGTCACCACTAATACAAAGGAATTTAAGAAAAACCTTACTCGATGGAGGAGAAAAAGAGAGGTATGAAGGCGATTGTTTAAAATAAGATGATAATTAAAGGATAATTGAAAAGTAAAGAATGGTAACACCATTGAATAAAAGAAAATGAAATATAAAAAAATATTGCAGACTTTGTATTATTAGTTAATATGTGAGTGATAAATGTTGAAAATTATACAAAAATGATAAAAGTAGTGGAAAAGGAAAAGACAAATCAAAATATTCAATGATAACTATTTAAAAAAAATGAATTGATAGAGATAGTGTGGTTGGTATTTAGATTTATAAAGTAAAATAATAAAAGAATTTTTTTATGTATTAAAGCATTGGCTTGAAAATACACAAACCCATTTAAATAGGGAAAAAAGGAGAAAGTAAAATGTATGTAGAAATCGAGGTTCAAAATCTGGGAAGTACATAGATGAGGTAGATGTAGATTACTTGAGATGCATTATAGGGTATAATCAATTACATAATCTAAGGGCACCAAAGTAGAGAAATGGTAGAAATGATAACATCTCATCAAAAATCAAATCAATTTGAACATTTAGGTAATTTTCTTAAAATAAAGATAATGATATATTTGGATACTTTTGTCATGATTTACTAAAAAATAAAAAATATTAGATAAATTATTGCCATCTTCTTATGCAATGTTAATTTAAAAATATTCATGCCTAATTTTTCTAATAAAATCCCGAGAATAATAAAATTAGGCATGTCCTCTGAAAATTTAAAAATATTCATGCCTAATTTTTGTATGAATCTTTAAAAGATAATTCAGCAACCTTTTGCAATCCTTGTGGCTCTAAGAATAGTTCACCTTGAATCCTAAGTGGAAACCTCCTATTTTTTGTCATTTCAACTTTTGTCATTGCTTGGTTTCTTGTCTAGAATCACACAATCACCATTTTCAAAGTATATTGTATATCCTTTTTGTACCATTTGTCCAATTCTTATGAGATTGTGTTGCAATATAGGAACATAATGTACATCAGAAATATGCTTCTCCTCACCTTGCTTAGTTCTTATGTTTATTGACCCTTTTCTCATGACTGAAACTCGATGATCATTCTTAATTTTACTTTTGATTTTACCAAATCATCCATTGTTTAAAACATCTCCTTACTCCCACTCATGTAATTACTACAACCACTATCTAGGAACCATAATTCTTTGGAACTCCCTTGTGCTACATTAGATGTTATCAATATGGTGTTTTGTTCAGTAGTGTTGGACTGGTTTTCATTTGTAAAATGTTCCTTTTGCTTATTCATGTCATATTGCTTTTTCTTACATTCTGATGCAAAATGCCTAAATTTATTCCAATAAAGATATTGGATGTTGGATTTATCATACCTTTCTCCTTGATGGTGGCTATTAGAATGGCTTCTCCCCCTTCCTCTTGTTGGTGTAGAATGAGCATGCGAGCTTGATGCTAGTCTTCTACTTCTAAATTGTGTATTTCTCTTTCTCCTCTTGGTGTAAAACATCCTCTACTTCTGCTATGATTTGATCTTTGTCTTTTTTTGCCAAATGAAAGTTGAGTCTTGGATACATTCTCAAATGATCATGTCCTTTATTGATTTAATATTTTCTCATGTGCTAAGAGTGATCCAATTAATTCATCTACTGATAATTGAGTAAGATCATTGGACTCCTCAATGGCCACTACAACTGGATCAAACTTTGTAGGTAAGCTTCTAAGTATCTTCTCTACAAATTTTTTATCCATAATGGTTTCTCCATATGATCTAATCTAATTTACTATTTCCATTGCATGAGTGAAGAATGAATCTATTGAATCTGGATCTTTCATTTGCAATTATTTGAAATCCCTTCTAAGAATTTATATTTTTGATGTTTTCACCTTGCGCGTGCCTTGGTATGCTATTTGCAAACTTTAGCATGCCTACTTTGATCTTGTGACAACTGCTAACTTTGAAAAACTTGATTCCTCCATTGGCTGTTGAATGAAAAACAATTCTTTGGCATCCTTCTTATTTTCCTTCAACAAATCCTTCTCATCTTGTGAAATAGTCTCGTAAGCTTGTTGGTATGCTAGTTTAGGGAACTCATTTTCAACCAAGTCCCAAACATCCTATGAGCAAAATAGGGTTTTTAACTTTTTTTTTAATGCTAAAAAAGTCATAGTTTTTGCCATTAAAGATTGGAATCTAGGGTTGTGAAATACTTCCACTTGTTCTAGCCATTATTTTTTTAAAATAAAACATTGGCTCTACTCACTATATCTCCAAATATTCTGCCAATTGTCTATCTCTTTCTGATTAACAATACTTTCCTTGATTATCTTGTTTTGGTGGTTGCAAAATCTCTCCTGCTACAAGCTCATAGAATAGGCCAAATTTGATCTCCAAGGAGTCAATACAAAACATCAGTGAGAACAGGAATCCATGGACATTTCTTCCTAAAATAAATCAAGAGAAACAATGCAGGCAATACAAAACCCAGAGCACAACACACCCTAATGTCCACTCGAGATAAAAAATCTACAAAATTGCGCACAAACATAGCAATTACAACAACCACTAAATTGATGGGGATATTGGCAACACAAAAGCTTAGTGTTCTTTCATCGAGAATAAGAGCCCTAGTCTTGAACTACATAGCATCAGGGCCACAATAAGCATCAAAATTGTTAAATGCGTGAGGGAAGGATTCCAACAAAGCTTGAAAGAAATCAAGCAAGAAAGAAAAAAAGATAGCTATCTCAAACCTTGCTCTGATACCAGTTTGATAGGGAGAAAGGAAACAAAATTATAGCATACAGTAAGGAATATCAAAATAGAGAACAATTTATTTGAATGCCTTGAACAAAATAGAGTTTCCAATGCTCTCTTGCCATAATACATTCTTTAAAATCAAAGTGTTCACTTTGCATTCTTTTACAAAATAAAGCTAGACCAACCCACAGCTATGGGAGAGGATTCCAAATACATGCCAAAAATAGAACCATCTAGATACATAAAAGAGAATAGAAGAATATAGGACAAGATTAAAGTAAATATGGTGGTTGGAGTAGGTGGGAAAATCGGGTAGGGGAGTGATGCAGAAGCATCCCTGGTCTATGAGCAATCTTGCATCAACCAAAAATATTTCTTTAGTTTTGTTCTTGTTCAATTCTAGTAGTAGATTTATGTGTTTCCTTCAGCATGTTCTCATAACTGGTTCTTTTTCATTGTGGATCAGATTTGTGGTTTCCAAGCTTGTTCTTGTGCATCATTCTAGTTTTTTCAGTTCATTTGGATTCTTTTCCGATGAGTCATCACTTCGGGTTTGGTTGTTCTTGGTTTTCGAAGTAGTTTTGAGTCCTTCGCCAACCTTCTGTTTAAACTACGCTTCCTGGTTGTTCTTTTCTGGAGGATTTTCCTTTCATTCTTGGGTTGACCTATTTGCACGTTTCAATTTCCCTTCTTCGGAAATGTAATCTATTGTGGCCAACCTGAATATGTTCTGGAGGGTATATATATTGTCATTTGTGATCCTTAGGAGGCTAGTTCGATCGTTAAGTTATCTAGTCTCTAGAATTTTGGTTGTTCTTGGTTTTCGAAGCAATTTTGAGTCCTTCACCACCCTTCTGTTTGAACTGTGCTTCTTGGTTGTTCTTTTCCAGAGGATTTTCCTTTCATTCTTGGGCTGACCTATTTGCACATTTCAATTTCCCTTCTTCGTAAATGTAATCTATTATGGCCGACCCAAATATGTTCCAGAGGGTATATATATTGCCATTTGTGATCCTTAGGAGGCCAGTTCAATGGTTAAGGTATCTAGTCTTTGGAATTTCAATTCAGATGCCTCTTGGATGTTCGAATGGATTGTAATATGGTATATAGTCTAAAATTGGGCATCTTAGCCTGCATGTAATCAGATGATTAGCAGATGTTCTATCATGATAATATGATGATGCAAATATATAATTTTTTATTTGATCTATGTTTTCTTGTTGCTTCCATTGTGTTACTCTTGCTGCATGATCTGGTTTGTTCTCTTTGAGGACCCACTAGACCATGGTTGCACCAAGTGGTATCAGAATTGGTTGCGAACCTTGAGGAGTTCGTTTGGGTGAATAGGTCACCAAGTTGACGGAGGCTTATCGTGTGTTCTATATATCTCCAAGTGTGAGGCAATCAAAATCGGTAGTCAGATCACCACACTAAACCAATTCCACTGAAGCAAAGGAGAAGATGTCACCTAGAAGGACTTGAACCCCCAAAAGATAGAGCAGATGATGGAAAACTTCAAGAATGAGATGAGGAACGAGATCCAAAATGCATTGGTTGGCTTGCAAGGGAATCTGGAGTATGAAGATGAGTATGAAGAGGCCGGAGAGGAATTGGAGGTCGAGGAAGCTAAAGGGCTGAAATATGAAAGAGAGGAAAGATTCCTAAAAGTAGTGGTGCGAGTAAGTAAAGTTCATAAAGTGGAGGTTCCGAACTTTTCTAGGACCCTGAATTCAAAAGATCCGATTGAATGGATCAGAGAGTTGGAGGACTTATTTGAGTTTGAGGATATTAAGGACTCGCAAAGAGTCTGGTTGGCACAAACTATGTTGAAAGGGAATGCTACTTTATAGTGGAATGAGTTGCAGAGAGATAGAGTTGAGAATACTGAGATGAAGATTACCCAGTGGAGGCAGATGGTAGCGAGATTGAAGGTTAAGTTCATTCCAGGAGAATATGAGTTGGAGTTGTTCAAGAAGTTGCAAAATCTGAAGCTAAGAAACATGAGTGTGAAGGAGTATACGAAGGAATTCAAAAAGGTAATAATCAAATCTAAGCATAGAGAGATGGATAGAGAGAAGATCGATAGGTACATAAGTGGACTCGCATTTAACATTTAGGATGAGATGAGTATGCCGAAGATTTCTGCAGTTGAAGAGGCTTAACAATATGCTTTGAAGGCTGAGGAAAAAGTGAAAAGAAGATAGCAAAACAACCCTAGAGGAAAGGACAGATATAAAGGACAGATGAGTGACAATATAGAGAAGCAGAGTGTTGAAGAAGAATCAAAACCTAAGTGGAATAAATAACTGGACTAGAAGACACAAAGAAAAGGCAGTGGCAATAGCAGTAGAGAATGTCTGGGCAGATGTTTTAAGTGTGGAGAAACTAGACATATATCTTTTGAGTGCAAGAAAGGGATGGCAAGGAATTCTATCCCAAATAAGGATGAGGAAGTTAGAGTTACCAATGAGAATGTGTTGGAACCAGAGCAAAGAGAATCCCTTATGTTAAGAAGAGTCTTGATGAAGCAGAGCAGTGATACCGGACCCACTCAGAGGAAGAATCTTTTTCGGATTGTGTGTAAATTTGGTGGCAAGTGTTGTAAAGTTATTTTGAATACATGAAGTACTCATAATTTTGTATTGGAGAAGATGATAGAGAAGCTTGGATTGAAGAGGCTTAAGCACCCTTGTCCTTACCAAGTGAGTTTGTTGTAGGATTATTAAAAGTTAGAAGTAAAAGAGTAGTGTTTGGTGAATTTCAATATTGGACCTTTTAGGGATGAGGTCTTATGTGATGTGTTGTCTATGAGTTCTTGTCATGTTTTGTTAGGGAGACCTTGGCAGTTTGATAGAGGGACTATCTATGACTGTAGAAGGAACCTAATCACTATTGAGAAGGATGGGCAGAAGTTCACATTGGCTTCCTTGAGGGAAAAAGAGAAGGAAGTGAGGAATTTGAGACTTGAGAGAAGTAGCAATGCGGAGAAATCGGTTCCAAAGGTTACACCAGATGGTGGCACGGATTTGCAGAAGGATCTGGTAGATAAGTCTGATAGTAAGAAGGAACCAGATGGTAGTAAGGTTATTATGGAAAGCCAAATGAAGTCTTGTGGTAGAAATAAATTAGAGTTGTAGCAGAAGGAGAGTATCGGTCAGAGACAGTGTGCAGGTATGAAGCAAGGAAAGAGAAATCAGGAGTTAGAGAATCTAGTTAAGGTTTCGGAGGAGGTAAGGATGAGGTTTGCATACAAAGATGATGTTTGGATCAGAAATTATCATGAGATCTATATTTTGAATCCTTTTAGATGTTAATGAGTTGCCTCTCATGGAACATCTCTTTCTACCTGGGGTGTATGATGCAAGAGCATCCCTGGTCTATGAGAAATCTTACATCAACCAAATATATTTCCTTAGTTTTGTTCTTATTCAGTTCTAGTAGCAGATTTATTTGTTTCCTTCAGTGTGTTCTAGTAGCTGGTTCTTTTTCATTGTAGATCAGATTTTTTGTTTTCGGGCTTGTTCTTGTGCATTATTCCAGACTTTTACTTCGTTTGGATTCTTTTCTGGTGAGTTATCGCTTTCTGTTTGGCTGTTCTTGGTTTTTAGAGCAGTTTTGAGCTTAACGGCTAGTTGATGATTTCTTCCCATACAGAGCAATTTATTGGCTTGCGGATCTATTTGGTGCCTTGCTCGATGTTCTTGAGCCTTTGGCCAACCTTCCGTTCGAACCACGCTTCTTGGTTGTTCTTTTCCAGAGGATTTTCCTTTCATTCTTGGGCCAACCTATTTGCACGTTTCATTTTCCCATTTTGGTAAATGTAATCAATTATGCTCAACTTGGATATGTTTCAGAGGGTATATATATTATCATTTGTGATCCTTAGGAGGGAAGCACGATTGTTATGGTATTTAGTCTCTGGAATTGTAATTTGAATGCCTCTTGGAGGTTCCGATGGATTGTAATCTGGTATATAGTCTAAAACAGGGCATGTAACTGAATCATTAGCAGATGTTCTATGATGATAATATGATGATGCAAATATCTGATTTTGCATTTTATCTATGTTTTTTTGTTGCTTGCATTGTGTTACTCTTTCTGCATGATCTGGTTTGTTCTCTTTGAGGACCCACCGGATCATGGATGCACTAGGGAGATTAAGTATGCATAGATGGAAGTCCATGTATGCCAACAAGAGATTCAGTTTATCCACGCCCTAAATTGATACTTGTTTTTTGATGCATATAAGATTTAGTAATCAAAGTATGCTCATCTAATCTATGGAACTAATTTGATGTAAGGATCATTCACTTCTAAAATGAATGGGAGAGAGTATGCTATTGAAATAGGGCTAATCTTAGTACAAATGCTCCAGTATGTGATTGGATCATGTAAATAAGTTTGATGATGGAAATCTTTGTTATTCAAGGCTTTTGTCTACTATATACATGGAAATGATCATTCAATTTGCACTAAACCAAATTATCATAAAAATAATATATCAAATTCTCCTAAACAAACCAAATCACAACTATAAAGTTTCCCTCTTTCCATTGATCTCTTTCCGCTCAACATTGGGGCAATGGATAAGGTTTTAAATATCTACCAAGATATATATAAAGGTAAGGGAATACATTAAAGCACTTGATTGCTCAAATTTTCTTAGGTTAATGACACTGATGAAAAAAAATGAGTGTTTAAAACAACAAACAAATAACAAATAAAATGAATTCCCACGTAGAAGAATGTTTATGCCGAATTTACAAATCTGCTTCAACTCGTAAGTTTTTTCCATCGTCACATCATTTTCATAAATAAAATTATTCGTGAAACACAGACCAGGAGCTATGGGTACTTACCTTTTAAGCTTAGAGAGAAATCTAAAGAAAACTTACGCAGAAACTGATCGCTTTTGCCCCCTTCTATCAATCCCATGACAAATTATAACTAAGGATTTGGTTAGAGATCAAGAAAATATTTTCCCCCTCTTTCCTACTATATACCTCTCTTTTTTTAAAACCCAAAAGATATCCTTGAACATATACATTCATTTATCATGACCCATAACTTCAACATTAGAAAGAAGTTGTGGTTGTTGAGTGGTGGTTAGGTTGTTTGTAAATTAAATATCCTCACCTGATTTTAACCTCTACTTACTCTAAGCTATAATTTTTACGTTAAAACATCTTTCACTTAGGTATAAACACGTGGTACTTGTTCATTAGTTACAAGCTTAAAAGATCTAGTTCCAAAATGATTAAAAGAATAATTTGAGACTGAAAACTATTTTCAAGTAGAACATTTTATTTGGTTAACTACTAAAATCAAAATAGTAATTTGTTTTAAAAAATTTATATTATCATAGTTTGAATGTTAACAATTTTATCTACCTAAAAATATTTTTTGTGAATTGAATTGGAATTGGCATAGAGAAGATGAGCAGGAGTGGTGAGTGTAGCTAGGGTTTTAGTTGATGATGCGAAGCATTTAGGCAAAGGGGAAGAAGATGGTGAGACAAATGGATTGGGAGGGGGCATCTTTGCTCCTTTCTTCGGCCTTTCTTTTCTTTTGGGCTTTGCCCGGGCCCGTATTTGGAGGATTGCCTTGCTTGGTCTAGTCTCACACCCTATTTGGGGGGGTCACCATGCTTTTGTCTTTGACCCTACTTTTCTTTTTCTTTAGGGTTGCTTCTACTGGAGCGGGTTGTCTGTTTTTTCTCAAGATCTTTGGAGCAACCAGAGCCTTCTGATCCCTATGGGTTTTTTTGACTATTTGATGGAGGGGTGCCCTCTCTAGTCCAGTTGTGTTTGTGTTGGCTTCTTCCTTTGGTTGGCCCTTTCTCTCGCATGGGCTTTATTTTGGGTTTTTTCTCTTTGGGGGCTAAAGCTTTTGATAAGGTTTTTCAATTTCTCTCTAGCCCACTCTTTTTGTGATTTCCCTATTAGGGTTGATACCCTTTTTAGATGTCTAAGTATATCTCTAGGTCCTGTGAGGATTTTCTCTTTGTTTAGGTTTTTGGACAAGATGCTTCATTGGAGATTTTTTTAGGGTCTGTATTGTTGTGCTCGTTGGGTGATAGACTTATAAAGCACTGAGAGGGGGGCATGAATCAGTGAGAACAAAAACAATACCACTTGAAACATAGACCGGTAAAGATACTTAACCACTTTACTTAATACTATGCATGCAATACAAAATGATATTAAAGAATCCACAACAAGTAAAACATCCACCATAACACGTGTTTATACATGGAAAACCCAACTAGGAAAAACCATGGTGAGATGGGACTCACAAGTTAACTATTTGCAGTAATAGGTAACTGATCGGTTAAGGTCTAAACAAGTGCTCTACTAGGAGCGAATCCTGTTTAATATCCCAGAGCCATGTTAGGAGCTACACCCTGTTAAGGTAGTACCCTATTAGGAGTAACCTCGGTAGAGGATTTCAAACCCAAACTTATGGATCACCTTGATAGAGGATTTGTACATTAAAGTTTGTTAGAGCTTACCCTGTTAGGGGATTTGATTGTTGTAGTGATTAGAAAACAACAAGCGGTGTGATCTAGAAGTAGCACAACTTGCTGGAATAGATGCTCTTCTACTCACTCAAAACTGCATCACCGACATACTCTGCTACGCCTTTAGTAAATCGCAACAACTTAACACTTCTATCTCGTAGCATAAAAATAGATCATCATAATGTCATTATATAGACATTAGATTTCATGTTGGCTTAGGAATTACATCATAATTTCTTAGGTGTACTGTATCTGGACAATCTAACATAACTCATCATAGATTTCCTCCAAATCTGTCGGTTAGGGATAACTCATAGACCGATTGTCCTCCAATTACTTCTTTGATGATCTCCACTGAATCTCCAAGATGGTGTCATCCCATTCCGGAATGTGCCAGTTATCTACATATACCAGTTAGACACCCTCAAAACCATTTGAACTTTACTATACACATAATACCAGTTTTGCAATACAAAGACTTAAGATAACTAAGACAATGTGAACATATGTGTGTGTATACATGTGCCATCAATGACAACGCATGAAGTCATCCATTACAATCATCATCCAGCCAACATTGGGAGCCTTTGTTGTCTCACTAAATGCTCCCATTTTCTGGATACAAAAGCTATTGTTTGGCTTTTGGAGGATGTGGCTTTTTTCTGCTATTATCATGTTTTCACCCCTATTCTGATTTTGTCTTCTGTTTGGGGATTTTTGAGTGTCTTTATCCCCCTAATGGTGTTTGATGATCCTAGCCTTTGGGCTATTATGACTATTTCTATCTTTGTTGGCCCTGTTATTGGCTTCGCCCTCTTGCTTGTTTGAGGATGGCCTTCTTTCTTCTTTCTCAACAGCCTCATTTTTCTTTGGTTTTTCCTATAGAGGTAGCCCTAACTTCGTTTGAGGTGGAGATGGATGGTTTTGGAGATAGCCTTTCTCCTATTGAGGTGGAGTTGGGTATTGCAGTTCATTCTAGGAGGTGTTGGTGGGAGGCTGATGGTATCCTATTTCTTTGTTGTATAGGAATAGAGGATGGTCTTTTAATTGGTTTCTCTCCTTTATCACCTATTGAGGTGGTGATCTTGGAGGGTATAATGTGCTCAACTTTGTTCATTCTCAAGTTCAAGGTTATAGGAGCCTATCAAAAACCCATTGTTACAGGTTGTGGGAGGCTTTTAAAACCCACTCTGAAGGTTGAGGGAGATTGGAAAAACCCAATGCTAAATATGTTTCTCTCGGGGACGGACTGGATACTAGCAGTTTTCAGGGGCCCAATTTAGCCAGCGGTTGTTTTTGGTTAGGTTTAGGCTTTGTGGTTTTATATAGCCAGAATATTCTATTACAGGTTATGGGAGCCTGGGAAAACCCTTCATGTTAGTTGAGGGTGCCTGAAAAAACCCTCATTCTTCATTTTTTGTGGTCTATTATTTTCTTCCTTAGATCCTCTGCTTGGGATAGCCTTTTTTGTAATGTTTTACACTTTATGTTTGTCTAGTGTTTCCTTGGTTGTGGGTGCTCTGAATTTTTGTTTAAGTTTTGTCCAGTCTTTGGGTTTTGGGCTCTGGATGCCCGTAAGTCCAAAAGGTTTCAGGTTCTTTCTAAAACCTTTGGTTCACTGCTAGGTAGTCTAGTCCATTTATCGATGGCAGTTCTTTGGTTGTAAGGGCTTCAAGGCCCCTTCAAAACCCGTTTTATCCTAATAAAAAAGAAATGATCTTTTAATTTCATTTACTAATTTATTCCAAGGTATTAACATAAATTGTTCATATGGAATTAAATAAGAAAACTCTTCTAATTTTTGAAACAATCAAAATAAATAAATTTGCCACTCATATAATTGCATGCATTGCTATCAACTAAGTATGTGTGTGTAGAGGTCCCCATCACACTGACTATTGCCATTCAGCTAGGAATCCTCTACCTCAAGCCCATGTTTGTCTTTGACATCACACACAAACTCATTTCTTGAGAGAAACACCAATTAGTCATCTGACATAATTAACAGTACATTATCATTTATATAAAAGCATCATAAATTATTGAAAAAAATATCCAACTTGGTACATAACATTCATCACATTCATGTTACAAAATTAAGATTTTCTAGATAAGTCAAAGGTCACACTTCAAAGTTTTTCTCTGATAATTAATTCATGTCTAATTATTTAATAGTAATTAAGTCTATAAAAATCAGGTTACGACACATAACGACTCATTATCTTGGAATTTAATTATTAAAATAACCTTTCTATAGCTTCAGAAGTGATTGAGTAATCCAACATATTATTGCCAAATTTCTTCCACCAGGAGCTTACTTTATCGATCTAATAAATTAACATTATTTGTAGAAGGAGCTACACATAAGAGAAATTTGTGCCTATAGATTAAACAAAATTGAAAATGGTATTGAAATTTTATGTAAAAACAATAATTCAAGCATTTTAATTAACCCCTTGGATTAAAGAATGAAATTAAAAATTACATACATCTTAACAATGCAACGAGCAACAACATTGTGATGGAGAACGGGAGAGCAGGAGCAGGAGGGGTTTCGTGTGAAGGAGTTGCAAAATATGGGGAAGACAGTGTTGTGGATGAGGATGATTTCCTCCCTCTCCTCCTTTCACCTTCCATGTCACAAACTCTGTCTGATGGGGCTCTTCGAGGCTCTTCTTTGCTGGGTTGGTAGGTGGAGGAGTTTGGTGCAGAGGAAGGAGTGGAGGCTATAGCAATGATGGAGGCGTTTTGGCATGGGTTTTTTGTGGCTTCTATTTTTGGTCTTCAAGGGGGTGCGATGGTTCCTGTCTATGGCCTTTTTTCTTCTCTTTCTTTGGTGGGTGGTGTTCTCTTGCCTGTGTTTGGGATGGTGTTTGTGAAGATCTTGGACCCTGGTGGATCTCTTGTGGAGAGGCTCTCTTGCTGTTTTGTGTTCTCTCCTTTCCTCTGTGTGGAGGATTTTTTGCAGTTCTGGCCTTTGGTGCGCTGGTTTTTCGAAGGAGCTTTTTTTTGGTTATTCTTTGTTGGGCTACTCTCCTATTGAGGTGGAGAGTTGTCTTTGGTCTGAAACTTTGAGAGGGGTTTCTTGGCTCTTGTTCTTTTCCCCTCCTTGTCTGTTAGAGGTGACCATATTTTCTATGAAGGTGGACATTTGGTGGAGGGCAAAGGACTGGTTTCTGTTTCTACTAGAGAGCATTGTTTGTTGTCTTTCTGCTTCATTCTTCATCCTGTAGAGATAGAGTTCTTTCCTATTGAGGTGGAGGGATGGAATGTTGGAGATTTTTGACTTTTGGTGCTCCTCTTACTGTTGGCTATGGATGCCTGTTTCTTCTCTCAAAGGTGTCTCCTTGGGTGGGTCTGGAATTTCTTTTTCCTAGACTCTCAGCTTGTCTCCTAGACTGGTTCCTTTTTGTTGTTTCTTGGTTTGGCCTCCTTCCTTTTGGTTTTTGGGGTCTTTGTTCCCCTTTTTCTAGTCGTGGGTTCCTGGTTTATCCCACATGCAGGCCTAGTCTATCTTTCTGCTGTCTTTGGTTTGGAGAAAATCTTTTGTTTGGTGTCCTGATCTCATCATTTAAGGTTGAGGGTGCCTGGTAAAACCCCTGGTTGCTGGTTTTGGGTTCCATTTTAAAACTCAGTTTGAAGTTTGAGGGATCCTTTCAAAACCCCTCCTGGCCAGATTCAAATTGTATGAATATCTGCTATAATCTGGTGTTGTTATTGAAGGTTAGGGATACATTTCAAAACCTTGAAATTTGGCTGAGGGTGCTTGTTATACCCTCGATTATTAGTCTTTCATGCTATAGTTTTGAGCTGTAGCTTTGTTTGGTGTGGCGTGACTATGCTGGATGTTGTTGGTATTAGTCATCTTTGCTAGATTTTGGTTGTAGTTTTTCATCGTTTATTTCTTTTAGCGGCCTGCTTTGTTGGGTTCTAGATCTTGCTAAAATCTATTGGGTTTTGGGTCCCTCCAAAACCTGTTGTATGGGGTTTTGGGTCCCCTCAAAACTGGTTTTTCCCATAATAAAAAACAATGCAATGAGCAAATGAAACTGTTGATTCCATTTACCCAAAAGAAAATAAAATCATACATAGGAGAATAAGGATTTGAAATTATATCTGTATTAACTTCAAAATCTATATTCTATCAAATAACCAAATCTATTTTATTTACAGGAGAACCCATTTGAAATTTGAAACTGATGACTATATTCTATTTTTCTTTGCAAAAGGACATTACAATTCTCTACTATTTTATCATTACTTCTCAAAACTGGAACGTAATCCTTCATACCAGTTGTACACAAGAGACCCTATTCAAAGATTTTGGAACCCTTTCTCATGGCCTTGATTTCCCTTTTATAGAAACAAGGGTGCAAACAAGCTATGGGCCAAGAGAGACACATGTCATCGAAAAATTTAATCTTAGCAATTAGGCCTAAAAGACCATATGTGATTCTGTTCAAAAAATATTCCTTATAACTTCCTAAAACTATCCCTATGCTTGAACCCATGATGAAATAGAATCAAAATTTTCAACTGAAAATTGGTAGAAACAAAAAGTGCTTAAGTCATTCCATTATCACCCTGATGCCTACAAATGGAGTGTGAGATGCCTCATTCTTCCCTACAGAGAATTTCTATTCCTAGAAGGGAGAATGGATCCTAGCGAGAAGTAAAATCACCCCAAAACTAGAGGAAGACCTCCAACCTTTATGCCCAGGATTAGAGAAAGTGGAAGGAGGAGCTTATAGGGAAACATAATATGTTTGGAAGGGGTTGTAGCTTTGATGTCATCATAGAGACAATTGTCTCTCACTCCCCACTCAAACAAATCCATTTTTCATTCCCCTTTGGGCTCCTTCCTCAAACACCCTACCAGCTAGTGGCAGAGTAGAAGCAGATGATGTATCATGAGTGACTTTTTTCTGATAAGAAGTGGCTTTCACGGCCCCTCTGACAATCCTTCTAACTTTCACAACCCCTCTAACAGTAGGAAAACTCACACAAGATAAAAAACATCCATCCGGTATCACAAAGGACACAACAACTCCATGAACGATACTGATCAAACATCATCTTCTTTGCTGGTGAAAAACAACTCTCAGAAAATGAAGAGATTTGTGTTCTTTTCTACCCACTGAATTACCACCCCATTATATTTATAATTGAAATTCAATTCAAATGGCAGTTCTCATTCATGTAAAAAATCATCATTCTAGTGCTTTCTACTCACCTCGCCAATTATGGACTCTAGAAGTCATGCCTATCAAATCCAAGACACCATCACATCTAAGCTATCAATCCACTACCTCCTATTAAGGCTCATCTTCTATGAATGACTATGTTCTGATCTTACTCTTCCTTGATTGTACAATTTCTTCTTTAGAATCCCTGACAACAAGCGACCTCTGATTTTACCGAGAAATCCATGATCTTTCACCTCCAACTCAAAAGTTATCCAAATCCTCTTATCCCCTTGAAACTATCGTCCTTGCTTGTCGAATCAACCTCAACTTAATAGAAACCTTCAAACTAGTCCCTCAAGAATGAGTCAGCATCCAAGTGTCCTGACTTGTTACTATTAATTCCATGTCGACAAGTCTGTATTCTGTCTGTTCTAACTCTCCCACATGGGTGACAAACAATGCCTTTAATTACCTTTTTAAAATCGATTTGAAACTCTATTGTAGATCTTGCCCAGCCTCACAAATAAAATGATCACCAATGGTCAATCTGACATTGAACTTTCATCGTGGCATGTGGACCCATCAAATCATGTGACATAGCAATGCCAACTCATCTTCTAGCCTAATGTTGTTAGTGGCCCCACCGTCAGTCTTCTCAGTCAGCTCGGGACACGTGGCATCATCTCATGATGTCGCGGTCCATAAGCTTCTTGCATCTTCCTTCACGGGACTACGAGGACTGTTGGATCTATTCACTCTTTACCTTATGGCCACGGTGCCCACTAACCTTTGTAAAATAAATGTCGAGCACCTTTTCACCTAGATTAAAATATCTTCGTCCATTACAAGCATGTGCACATTGATGAACCATTAGTAACACGAACCTTATCTGCAGGGAATGGTAACATCAAAGATTTGAAAGGTCAAACCGCTGGCCTAACCTCTCATTGAGGACACATGGCATCATCTCATGATGTCGTGGTCCTTATCTCCCTTGTACCTTTGACCGCGGAGGAGTGCGGACCGTAGGATCTGCTCGCTCATTAACATAAAGTCACCTAGTAAAGTATTAAAGTTTAGACTTAAGAAAAATTAATAGGAGCTGGCTAAAACATAAAGGGGGCTTGACCATAGGGAAATTTTTGTTCAGGCTTGCAAAAATAATAAAAGGGTCTAGCTAAAACAACTTAATGCCTAGGAAAAAAAAAATCCCCGCCAATGGTATAAGACCCTTAGACTTAACTGGTGAAAAAGGTAACGACAAAATAGAACAAGCTCTAGGGTTTTAGCAAGACTTTGTAAAATACATAGAACCCTAAACCCTAAGCTTGAGGATAATAGGAGAAAGCAAAATTAACTCAAAATGACCAATATTTTGTCTGAGGGATGAAACCCTAAGCAAAGGTAGTTACGTAGATCATGACGATAATGGTGGCAGGGATGTTGCAACCATGGGTTTGTGAGTGGGTTGGATCTTCTATGATTGGTTGTTTTCATCCATTATGGTATCTTCATGGCCACTTTTCCTTAGCAAATCAAGAACGTTTATGTGGTTTGCATCGACGAAGTTCTTCCTCTATTTATTTCCTAAAATGCACTACATTAGGTAGACCTGTCTTGTGGTGGCTTCTAGGATCATTGTTCTTGCCTTGTTTGTGCCCTTTCTTTGGCTAGAGATTGTGGCCACGGCTGGTTCCACTATGGCTTGTGGTTTTTTGTTATGTGGTGTCATTTTTTAGAGTGGTTTTTGTTGAGGATGTTGTGTTTTGTTTGGAAGGATGAGTGGATTTGTAGCATGGGGGCTTGATTGTCTAGGAAATATTATATCATGTGCATTCATACTGGGGGGTTTAATATCCTATAAATGAGGGTACAATATATTGCCTATCAATGAAAATAAGGGGATTTTTAATTCGAGCTATGAAAAATATAATATTTGGTGAAAATAAGGGGGCTTTTAATTCAGGTTGTGTATTGGGAGGGGGTGACAAAAAAGGAGTTTAGAGAAATATTTTTTGAAAAAAGGGGTATTCTTTAGTATGCCATGAATGCATGTGCTATAACCCAGGTTCACTAAGTGATGCCCTTGTGATTTTTAGAGGGTTGTTGGTTGTTGTCTTTCAGGTGGCTTTGACTATGGCTTCCTTGGCTATTTCCTAGAGCTTTTCCTCTCAACTGATTTCTCTATTTGATGGTGCTAGGTTTTTATCCTTAGCTTGTGGGATTGAGGCTCTTTCTACCTTATCTATGGGTTATTTTTGGTTTTTCTTGTGGGGTTTTGAGGCATTGTTTGACCTTGCAAGATTTTTAAGCCCTTAAGGTCTCTAGTTTATAGGTTTCCTTTATGGGGTTCTGTTGTCCTTTTCTTGTTATTTTTCTTTGTTATTCTTATGGAGCTGAAGTCCTCTCCTATTGATTTGGAGAGTCTTCAACTGGGAAAGACCAAGGCTTGGTCGTCTTGGCTACTTTCTTCCTCTTTTGCTGAACCTTTTTAAGGTAGAGGAGATTAGCTATGTCGGAGATGCTAGAAGCTCTTGTTTGGAGTCTTTTTCTACTTGGTTCTAGATCTATGGTTACTTAGGATTTGGGGAGGCTTGGTTTTGGCTCTCCTTGTTGTTGGGTTCTTCCTCTACCTCCCTATTGAGGTGGGGGCTTGTTATATGTAGGTGGAGATAGTCTATGCTGGAGAAGTGGGGACCTGTTATAAGGGGGCCTACGTTGTTCTTTTCTTGATGGTTATGGGAGCCATTCCAAACCCATGTTGTTGGTTTTGTGAACCTGCATAAACTCCTTATTTCTACCCTTCTTCGTGGCTCTTTCTTTTTTAGAGGTGCAAGTCCTATCTACTGCTTGGAAGGCTATGGCTCGAGCCTTTATAAAACCTCTTATTCAAGTGTTTTTTTTATCTAATATATTTTTGTTGCTAGAGATGAAGTTTATGGGAGCCTTGCCAAAACACATGTTTCAAGTTATGGGAGCCTTGCAAAAACTTTTCTTAAAGTGTATCTAACATCTATTGTTTGATGGCTTAGGCCTTGTGGGTATCTTAGCTATATATTTGATTCCCAGTTGTTGATGTTTGGCTATTGCTAAGATGTTGCTAGTCTTTGGTGTATCTTTTAGTAGCACTATATTTGTTGGTTTTGGATTCCCACTATGTCCAAATGATTTAAAGTTCCTTCAAAACCTATTGTAAGGGGTTTCAGGTTCCCTCAAAACCTGTTTGACCCTTAACTTAAAATAAATAATATAATTTTATTAAACAAACCATATGGAGAGCACACTCCATATAGAAGGTGCATCCTCCATATGGAGGCAACATCTCAACACATGGGAGGGAAATAAATATAATATTTTAATTATTATTTAAATTATTGTCACAACAGATATAAATTAGAAAAATACATCCCAAATTATTTGTAAGTATATTTTATTCTCAAATACCAAAAACAAAAGTGACATGTTTTATTGTGCATAAAACTTGCTCTAAAAGAAATATTAGCTCAAAATAAAAATGTTAACATTACAGAACCAAGCAAAAAATACCTAGGAAATTTGTCAAACTCTTACCCTAATGAGATTCTAGTCTCAGGGTTAGGGTTTCATTTGAATGCCCTAAAATATAAGGGCTCATTTTAGTTTGATCCAAGGATGTGGATTTTTATGCACATATAGTTAGTGATAAAGTAACTTTATGTCTAATTAATATGTCTTAGTAGTAAGTTTGTACATGGTAAGGTCCCTAATCACATAGGTACTCCATTCTTAATTTGTACGAGATTATTTAATATTTAAAATCTAAAAAACTTGAGCAAGTTATATTTAATGGTAATAAGTGGGAAAATAAAGTGGGAATTAATTTATGATAAATAATATTTAAGATGTAGTATGATAACTATTGCATTAAGGTAAAAATGTTATAATAATTATTTAAAGTTTGTCAATAGTTAATTATTGTTTTTTTATATTTTATCTTTAACTCTTCAGTTTTTATTTTTGACATATATGTAAAAAATGTTAACTTTTCATCGTCAATTTTTTTTAAACTTTGAAAAGAGTTTTTAAATTGATTTTTATTGATTGCTGTTAAAAAGTTTATTCACTTGTCAAATATTTTTAAACTTGAAAAAGATTTTTTAAATTGATTTTTATTAATTGTTGTTAAAAAAAGTTTATCCACGTATTAGTTGGTGCATCCCTATAATTTCAGACTAATAATTTTTCAAAAATATCTTAGATTTTTATCAAACTAGATAGACTTTCCTTTAGTACGTCCATTCTACTGAAGAAAGCTGACAAATTTGAGTCAGACGTTTGGAATCTGTAAAAAAAAGTTGAAAAAGATTTTATACATTTCAGAGCATTATAGTGATGCATTGCAGAAAACGGTCCAAGTTCAGTGCATCTAAGTTTTATACTACTTTTTGTGCACAAGATTAAGGCCTATAAATTTGTATCCTTGCACTAATTGAAAGACATACAAACAACAAGCTACCTCATCCATATGTATGTTCTGCTCTCTCTGAGTTCCCCCGACTGCTTCAGGAAAAATGTTTACTTCTTCAAGTAATTATTTATTTGCTGAAGAGTTTGGGGGAACTCTGTGAGTCACTGAACACATTTTTATCATTACTGAGATTTATGGTATTCACTTCTTCATTGAAAGGTGAAAAGTTTTACAAAAACAGCTTTAACTCATTTGTTTCTGCTAGTTTACATTGTCTCAGTCCATGGAATTTATGTTGATATATCTTTAAATCAATAATTTTAGTACAGGTATGAAGTATCTCATACAAAGGATTCAAGTAAACATAATTATTTAATTTCATTCCTATGTTTTATTTCTTTTGTGTGGACTAACTTTTTTAATTTCTTGTTACAAATGAATTTAATGTCTGGTTGGAATTTTTTTACTCTTACATTATAGGTTCGATGTGCTGTTAAATATAAATTGTGCAAATTTCTATTGAATACAAATTTTATGCATACTGATCATACAAACAACTCGATTTGTGCAAAATTTACAGTCCAGGTAGATTGTCTGACATGGTGGGGTTTTAGCACGGAAACAAATTTCTGCACAAAGTGGAATCATTTGTGCATAGGAATTGATTATAGGACTATAAAAAAATGTGATTGCTGTGCTCCGATATATCATTTATGCTTAATATCAGTCTACCTAAAAAAGCTTATATATGTTGAGTGGATTTGTAACTCTTGGCCATTATAAAACTTGTCTAAATTGTAGATGAATTTGGTATAGAACAGTTAAGTGAATGAGATATTTAGTCGCAAACTTAATAAATGGCCATTATATTCGAAGGAGAGAATCATTTGGTTATGAAAACGGGGTCGTAAATACTGATTATGGATGCTGGTAATTCTCTTATATCATATGTTTTATTAGTAAATAAAAGTATTACGCATAATCTTTCTTTAGTCTTTTTATGTAAAGAAATACTGTTGAAGGCACTTGAAAATATATTCTAAGGTTATTAAGTTGGAATGTGAAGTTCAAATTGGACTCTTAATTAGCAGTGGTTGCGTCGTCACGGAGTGCAAATTTTTTTGAGACTTCTTATAAATAGAAAGTTTTGTTAATAAACGTTCTATAAATAGTAATTTCAACATGTGTTATACATACAGTTGTGCGAGTCATACTTATTCTATTTAGTAAGTTGTATTCAAGTATTACTCTGCAACTCGGTTGTTTTAGGCTGCTAGAAGTCGTGTTTTGATGTACAGTTTGGAGATTATTGTAACTCTATAATTCTTGAGAATCAATACGAAAGACAATATTTTCCCGTGTTTTTTTACTGGTATATTTTTATTAGATTTTTCCAAGTAAATATGTGTGTTATGTGCTATTGTTCTTCTTTACAAATTTTTTGCACTTGTAATTTTTCACACATATTAGAATATGTAGAAGTCATCGAAACATACCATCATCTTGTATTTCCACTACATATGTAGTCAATATGTAAGTGATCCAAAAGAGTATTTATTTATGACTAACAGGTAGTGATTCTACTGTTTGTTAATAATTTGTTTAATATGGGAATGGAAACTTCAATAAAAAAGATGAATCAAATAGGATAATGTTGTAATGGATAAATCTGATAAATAGTTAGGTAAGATAATTAAAATATGAATCATTATGAAAGTTTCATAAATATGATAAGATGTTAAGAGAAAATCTAATTGTAGAAAGAAAAATTATAATTTTTGTATAAGTTTTTTGTACATTCATATTTATAGAGTTTTAATTTATTTATGTTTAGATTTCTGTTTAGGATATTAATTGTACATGTCTAAAAATGAATTGTGTAAATTAATAATTTTAATGAAATTGAGATATTTTATATTTTAAGGTAGTTACCACCAATACAAAGGAATTCAACAAAAAAATCCTTACTACATGGAGGAGAAAAATAGAGGTATGAAGGTGATTCTTTAAAATAAGATAATAATTAAAGCGTAATTGCAAAGTAAAGAATGTTAACACCATTGAATAAAAGAAAAATAAATATAAATAATTATTGTATTTTTTGATGATTCAATATGTAATTAAGGATCTTTAAACTCACAATGATTACCAATGGTTAAATACGTGCCTATGCCACATATCAAGTATGCTTTGTAGAGGATTAGTGCAAAAGTTGTGAATGGTCATCTGTACTTATCTTTGGGGGTCTACTTGCTATGTTCTTAGATTGGATTTCTTGTTGTCCTTTGTCTTTTCACTATTATTACTATTTTGTGTCTATGTTTGGGTTTTCTCATTAGTTTTTTTATGTTTTCTTCTCTTCCTTTTTAGTTTTTCCTTTGTGTCACCCAAAATTGTAGGGTTCTAACCCTATAATCCCCAAAAATTGGGCTAACGATTGTTCAAACCTCTTTGTTTGTTCACAATTGTAAGCCTCAATCTCAAAAAATCTCATATGTCCCTATAAGATGAATCATTAGGGTTTGTTCAATACCTATAAATTTAAAATATATATGAACACAAACCCCCTTTAAATGAAATACCATGGTTTTCAAGTTAGAGAAATTTAAAGAAAACTCACACTATTCAAATTGACCTAAGGATCTAGGGTTAGGGTTCCCAAATATATGCATCTAGAAAAGTATGAATCTTTAATCCTAACTAGTGATCTCGATCAACTAAGATTAGAAAAATATCTTAGTCTACCAAAGATTGGGATTTAAGAGTGATAATTTCTTTTGGTAAGTAACTTTGGTGAAAAATGAACTTGCATTCTTGATCCCCAATCCTCATAAGGGAACCAATATAAATTCTTTTGAAGTGTTGAAGATGAGGGATGTGCATTACCTTGTATCATTAGATTTTGAAGAACTGAACTTGAAAGATCCATGATCCTAGACAAGGGATCCAAATAAAAAAGTCTATAAAATATTTAATGTTGTGGATGAGCTTATAAGTGATCAAAGGTTTAAAGGAAACTTCCCTAAAAAACCTAAGCCCCAATCTTGACAAAATTTATAAAGAGAATAATTAGCGAGTGTTGGACATTAGGGATTCACTTTTAATTTGGTGACAAAAAATGGTAAATTTATAATTGGGATCCTCAATCCTTGATCCTAATGTATTAAAAAGTGATTGTCTCATCTTTTGAACTTATACTATCAAACACTAGGAATTTGGGATGCACTATTCACATTCCTTTAATACAGAGTGAAAATTAATTTAAGAACCCCAATCCTTGATCTCAATCAAAGTTGTTTTTTTTATGTTTATTAAGAAGATATTGAGATGAAAGATTATTACATTCAGTTATGGTGTTTATTAACTTTTCTCATGAGTAATGATTAAAATAATGAATCTATGTTAACTAATTTTGATCGAATGCATTATTTTTCTTCCTTAATATACTTTACTATTTCTGTAGGTGCGATTATATCTAGGGGTTGAAGGAAACTAATATAAATTTCCAATTCAAAGGCTACTTTCTACCTTCTAAGGTTCAATCATCTGATGTTGAGATAACTTATTCATGTATTTCCAAGAGTCATATCAATATGAAGGAGTTCCTAAAAAGAATGAAGGATTTATGAGAACAATAAGACTCCATGGGACACAACATTGGTCAAATTATGATTAATACAATAAATTGCTTTCCTAGTGGCTCTTCAATCTCCAAACTTGGTACTTTCCTATGCCAACAACTACAAGTAGTTTGAGAGAAAAATTGATGGATCATTAGTGGAGATAGTACTACATATCACTCTACATGCTATAGAAAGGGTATTTGGAATACTAATCTATAATGAATATGCCAACATGGATGTTAGCATTGAGAACCAATGTTATGAATAATTATTTGATAATATGGAGTATATCAATAACAATATGTAGGGTGATAATAAAATCATACATATTGGGGAACGATTATTAATAATAGTTTCCATGAGCAGCTAGTGCCAATGTAGGATGATACAAAGTTCTACATTATATCCCACCTAGTCTACCTTCTTGCTTAAAAAAAAACCTTTGCAACCACGACCATAATAGGTTCATTGAATTACCCAAATGTTAGGATATATAAAATTTACCCTCATCTAACTTTGGAGAGTACTAGAAGTGATTAAAATGTATAAAAAGATGCCTTCGCCTTTGAAATAGTCAAACTCCTAGAAAATGATTTCACACAAATTCTTTTAGTGGATGCAATAACAAAGAATTAGAGATTTGGACACTATATTACATACATTTAAAGATATTTACATACATTAGAGTTGTAGGGTGTAATAAAGCACCTCTCAAGGTGCATGAATATCCATGTGATATGATAGTTATTTTAGAACTATGTAGGCAAGTAGGAATTCCCATAAAATTAGCATAAAAAATCACAAGCCTTGCTTCACTTTTCCTATTTAAAGCCACACAAAAATTAGATATAAGGGTGTCATACTAAATAATGTTATTCATATGTAGGAAATTACAACCATAGGACAGAGGAATTTTCTTTTATGGAGGAGGTAATAATATGACACCAACACCAAAGGCAATTAAGCTGTTAGAACCATTAAATAACAAATCCTATGTCTTATCTACATCTAAAGGGAGGACAAGATCATCAAGAAGAGATTTTTGGTTGGGAAGAGTGAATGGTTAGGGAGTGTGAACTAGGTGATTGATCAATGGCCGACCTTTACTCATTTTTAGGAATAAAATTAAGATAAATTTTGGTTAACAACATAACCCATTTAGCAAGACATCTTGAAAGATCTATTTTAGAGAAGTGATGTTCCAATGGGTTAAATTTGATGGTAACATACATTTCATCATAAGAAAAATCTTGTATCAACTTTTGTGTTGTGAATAAAAGAACAAGACATTGTCTGTTAGTTATCAAATATCAAACCTCATAACTGAGTGAAGTGCATCTTATGTAATACATGACACATTATTTACCATCATCACCATGTTGTGCCAATAAAGCTACAAGAGAACTAAAGATGAAGTGGAAGTGTAAATAAGTAAAGGTCAATAAAAATATGTTTCTATAAAATAAGAGAATTACCCAAGTAATATTTGAAATCATCAAAGTCTTTTCAATAATCAATGTTCCATTAAAAGTAGTATCATTTTCAAGTAGATTAATGAAAAGAAATATTCGATCTACAAGTTTTGAAATAAATCTATGAATGGCCTAGATCTTTCCTTGTAAGCTACAATGTTGAAAAATGTTTCTAGAAGGTGGCATGTTAACTATTGTGTAAACATTTTTTGTATCTACTCTAATGCCATGATGAGAAAAATTAATCCTAATATCTTTACATTATCAACACCATAGACACATTTTTCAAGATTCAAGTGAAATAATATTTTTGAGTGTATTCAATGATTTGACAAAGCATCATGATATTATATTTCAATTAAATATATTTGGCCACGATACCATTGACAAAGTCCTCCAATATTTAATATATATAATCATGAAATATTAGAGTCATTGCATGTTGATATGTTAGAAGAACATTTTTAAATCTAATAGGCATGAATAAATAGTATAATATTTCCTATGGTGTTGTAAAAGATATTTTATATTGGTCTTGAAGATTAATAAAGATTTTGTTGTATCAGAAGAATCAGCCATAAACGACAATAACAAATAGCTTGTAGTGGAATCAACAAATATGCCAATGTTTAGGAAGGGAAAGGATCCTTCATGGAAGCTTTTCTAAGATCTGTAAAGTTAGTACAAATTTTAATATGAATTTTTTCTTTAGCATTAGAAACTATGTTTGAGATCCAAGAAGAATAATCAATAGGGTGGATAAAGCCAACTTCTACAAGCTTCTTAATCTCAATTTTAACCAACAATAAAATCTGTAGAAGTTGAGAAAGCCAACTTCACAGACCCTGAAGATCACCTGCATGCAAATAACCTGTCATAGAAAGAAGAGATGGAGACAAACAAGCAAGGGTGCTCTGAAAGCTGAAAAATGTATTCATCCAAGAGAGACATAAATTACAATGATGAATCCTTATAAAAGGATATTGTGCAACCCTAAAAGAAACCCTAATAGTTAGACATTTAATAATTAATATAATTATTAAATGTCACAAATGCAAACTAAAGTGAAATCTTAAGAGAGGAATAAAGGTAATTTAATCAACATGATTAAATTAAAACCTTTACTCTAACACCCCCCCTTAAGATGAGCAAAAGTGCAGTTACAAACATGTGCAAGAAAGAAAAGGTAACTACAATGCAAGAAAGTAAACTTGGGTCCTGGCAACAAGGCCTGATCAGGTACCCAATTACAACCAAATCTCTGTAAAGTGGAGAAATAGAGAAAACCTCATGGGAAAAACTCTACTCCAAAAAGAGATGAAAGAAATAAATGCACTAATAATAGAAGGATAGGAGGTGGATAACATGATACCCCCCATAGACAACTTCTATCATATAAGTACATATACAATGGTCTCCATAGGAGAAAAAGAAAGAGACTAGAAGCCCCCCCTGCAATGAAGAAACTCCTGTCACACATATGGATGCCTGAGGTAGAATCCAGAAAGAGATCCTGAAGTGGCATATAATATTCCTCCCCTTGGGAAGAAATGGATCCAAAGGACAAAGATGAAGAAACCCTGTGAAGAGAGAAGAATCAATCTATCTCAAGATGTGTGCCATAATAGGATGCTGAAGAATCCCTCTGTCTAAACTGAAACAAAACATGTCAAATCCAAACTGAACTGAAGACTCAAAAACTGCAACCTCTGAATGCACAGATGATGGTGGGCTAACAGCTGGAATATGGCTGTCAATAAAGAGGAGCTGAAAATCCTCAAAGTAATCCTCCAAGTCTGCAATATAGGACTCTACAAACAAAGACGAAATGCCTGCAAGATAAGAATCCCAAGTAGCCATGTCTGAAAGATGTATGGTGTCCTGCTTAGCTGAATCAATAGGAGCCAAAGAAGAGGCAATATCAAACTGATCAGGAACAAAAGGAGATGATGTTGATACATGTATAATCTCAGTCTGAAGAGTAGGAACTGTGAGACAATCCTCTGATTCATCGAAATATGTAAGGGTGTCTAAATATTGAAGTTCCTTTAAAGTATCATGATCAAAAGGTGTGTTATCTCTCCAACCAATGGGTACAAGACAATCTAAAGCAGGATCCTTTGGGAATGGAGAAAGACTGGGGTCTCCATAGATCTCCCAAAGATGTGTCCAAAGTGAGTGAGGACAATCAATGCCCAATATAGTCCACACAGTGTCAGAATCAACACTAGACAAAATAACTCCTACTATGTGATTTCTAATGATATCCCAAGCTAGTTTTCCCTCTAAAGTTGTTGGTTCAAGTATGAGATCATACAAATAAGGCAAAATATTAAGCCACCTATAGTGTGTAAGTATGCCCTTTGCCCATGACTCATAATTACCTCGTTCTAGAAATACAACTGAAGGGTGAAGAGAAAAACCCATGATAACTCTTCAAATTAACAAATCTGAGACTAAATGACTTTAATACTGATAAAGCAGATCAAATAAAGCCATCCCACGTAAATAAATCATTTCCAAGTCTGAAATGTCCAAGTAAGTGACAGATGTGTGAAAACACAAAGTACTGAATAAAATGTACCTAGTGTAGATTCTGGAAAAATAAATGACAGATCTGGAAATAGCACATAAACCCCTTTCCAACTCCTATTCGTTTGCGAAAAACGGAGTCCGTATGCAAAAGATATGGTTCCTGGAGTGCAAAAAACATGTTCTAACTTTGACTGGAACAAAACACTACAAAATGGCAAAATCAGAAAAAGGAACTTCATCAATTAGATTAGGCTCAGAACCAGCTTTCCAATGCCTATTTCCGTTTGAAAATCCGAGCTAAAATGCCCGAGTTATGCCCGATTTCATGAAGGTAGGTTGAAAGGTTAAAAAAATTCACAGCCCTCAGGGGCTAAGACTTTCGGCCCCTGGTCACATGACCGACCAGGGGGCTGGCGCGCTGGCGGCTGTGGCGGAGCAGGGGTGGCAGTGGCAGAATGGCAGTGCGTGGGCGGGGCGCGGGCTGGGCGCGGGCGGCGCTCGGGCGACGCGCGGGCTGCGGTCTGTGCCGGCGGCGCGGCGGTGGCTGTCGGGCTGCAGCCGGTGGTTACCGCCGGCAGCGGCGGCCGGGCAGTGGCCGCTAGGCGGTGCATGGCGGCGTGTGCCTCTGCCAATGGCTGTGCCCGTGAAAAATTAAAAAACTACGTTTTTCATTTTTTTTTTGAAATTTCTGCATCGAACTTCGTGCCCTGGGGCCGTACGGCCTTGGGGCATAAAAAAATTTGCCTTCTGGAGCAACTGTGTCCAAATCGGACGAATTTTATATGGAAATAGGAGTTTTTGGGCGCTACGAGCTCAACAGTGAGGTTTGTTTGGGCTGAAAGTGCATCGAAAAAAAAAATTCCCCCCTATTCCAAAATAAAAAACAGAAGACAAACACAGATCTGATGCAACCAAAACCTGAAAGTTAGATCTAACCCTCGTAGCTCCAAATTCTTCAGAAGACGAACAGGAAGCAGCAGGTCTAGAGCTTTGATACCATGTAGAAGTTGAGAAAGCCAACTTCATAGACCCCGAAGATCACCTGCATGCAAATAACCTGTCACAGAAAGAAGAGATGGAGACAAACAAGCAAGGGTGCTCTGAAAGCTGAAAAATGTATTCATCCAAGAGAGACATAAATTACAATGATGAATCCTTATAAAAGGATATTGTGCAAGCCTAAAAGAAACCCTAATAGGTAGACATTTAATAATTAATATAATTATTAAATGTCACAAATGCAAACTAAAGTGAAATCTTAAGAGAGGAATAAAGGTAATTTAATCAACATGATTAAATTAAAACCTTTACTCTAACAAAATCTTGGGGGTTTTCTTTCAGCATCTTTGTTTTAATAGGCTTGGTATCCAAATGCAATGCAATATTATGGATTAAAATTTGAGGATCTATATAGAGCATATCAAAATAATTCCAAGCAAAAAGTTCATGACAATTGTGTAAAAGAGAAGAATGTTCACAATATTCATCGACATAAAATAATTTTTTAATTTTAATTACATTTTTAAAGATTATTTGGATCCATCAAGACATAAATAGTATCTCCTATAAAAATATTATTACATTCAAGAAAATTCAATGGACAGGTGAATTATTGAGTCATTTCCAAGGTACCATTTGATAATTAAACTTTTCTCTGAATGTGTGAACATTTATAAAATTTGAAAGTCGATGATTATGATGGTATAAAGAAAGATTATTGCAAGTTTCCATGAATTTAGCTCATGATTCATCCATTAAAAAAATGTTAAATTATGGTATTCTATAAGAAAAAATTACTTCAATTAAATGAGGATTAATTATAGTAAGAGGTTAAGAAGTAGATAACACATTCACATTGAGAGATGGTCGGTGGAATTTTTTGGTTGGCTTTGAAGGATTATAACCAAGACCAAATGAAGTTTCATGCATGTTAGCTTCTAGAGGATCCTTGATTCCTTGTTGATTTACACCACAACCATTTCCTCTGTAGCCATTCTTAGACAAGATATGGAAAGTAGGATGAAAAAGGGATGTCATTTTTAATAGAGATGGTAGAGCCTCATAAGTCTCAATGTTATATGAAGAGAAATAAATAGAAGATTTTGTGCAAGTAGAAACAACTATAAAATTAATATTAGATTGTTTAGAAAAAATTATAAAATTGCTCTTAGATTATTTAGATTATTTTGAGCCTCAAATTCTAATGGAGTGACCTTAAAATCTCCAACATATGATAGTGTAAAGTCTAATCACCCCCAATCATCTTCTAAGAGTACCTCGTCAAGTGAAGGAGTGTCATCAATAGGATATGATGTATCTACTTTGGATGAAGAAGTACTTATCTACTTTCAATGCCTAAGTTGTGTGATGAGGAGTAGAAGGGACTTCTTCCATATCAAGAATGTATGGTCCACCTAGAAGAATGTTAAAGTATGTGAGACTATCAAGAATAACATGGATATGTGTCGGTAAAGTCACAAGATGTTTAATAATAGGAAACATGATTATACCTAACTACTGTCCACCAATAATATTAAACCCACCAATAGAGGCAGAATCAGGTTGAATGAGGAAGACATCCACATTGATTTGATACAATAGGTTAATGCTATAAAAAGTAAGACCTAATCCATTATCAATTAAGGTATGTCTTATCCCATTTTTATTAATAAGAACAATAATCATGAAGGGATCACATTGATTTTGTACTTCCAAAGGTAACTCATGTTGTGAAAACATAATAACCAACTTTGTTGCATGCATACACTATAAAAATTTAACTATATAATTTTGTCTCATAGAAGGTGGAACTACTATATTTTGTAAGGCCTCTTGGAGTATTTTGTGGTATGTAGGTGATGTTTGAATCAATTTCATAAGTGACATCTTAGCTACAGTAGGACAAAGATTCTCAACAAGATCATACTCCTAAGTTACAATGTCTTTAGTAAGATAAGGCTTGGAAGGAGGCACATGTTGAGAAATAGGAATAAATGTATAAGGATTAGGTTGGTTATTATTTCTTATTTATATGTGTGAGCAACTGCACTATAATTAGGTTGTTGTGACATTTGTTGATTCATCCTACTACTTTGAGTGAGTTGGTTTTACATAATTTAAGTGGCAGTTATAAAGTTGAGATTGATTCTTATTGCCTTAAACAAAATTCATAGGTTTCTTTTGAGGGTGAGGAGTATTAGAATGAAGGAGCAGAATAATATTAGGTTTCTCTAATTATTTCTTATAACCAGTAATAGTATTCCATTGATTGATTTTTAACAAAGTGATGGTTTAGATGGTGTGGAAGATGATTCAATAAAGGCCTTCATATAACATATCAAAATCATTAGCACTAAATAACCCATCAAATGCATGAAGGTCTTATAAATAAATATCCAATATTGTTGGATAACCTTGCTTTCTCCAAGATATGAGTTCATTTTATTTTCCAAGTTTAATTTTTCCAATCTATGAAAAAAAAACTTATTTTAACAAACGTCTTTAAAAGATGTAATGTAATGAAATGATAAATCGTTCAAATACTTAAGAAGTTAAGAAAGCACCATTAAAGACATGAATAATGCATGCAAATCAGAATTTATGGTTTTAACAATAAAAAGGAATGTAAAAGACATCGACTTAACTAAAACATTTGATATGGAAAAGGGATGAACAAATCTAGCTAGTAATTTGACCAGAACAAACCTCCATTCTATTAAGTATTGGAATACAAGAGGACCAAAGGTGTATAGTTCATATAACTATAATCAAAGAGAGTCAAACTACCTAGGTTCTATTCTTTTTTTGCATAGGAGATGGATTGATTGATTTATATGTAAGATAAATAAGCCTAAATACTTGTGTGAATGACAATATGGATCATGGAAATATAATTAAATCACATAAAAAGACATAGAAAGATTAATTGAAATAATGATATAGAGGTGTAAACATGACAACAAGAAAATCCTAAAACTATAAAAACATGGGTGGAGAGAACCCTATTCTAGAGGGTTTCCAACTATAGTAAACTATTCAGATGTGGGATAAGTAGACTTGAAACTTTTGTTTCTGAAAATTTCGGCCCAAATGTGGAGGACTAAGGTATTGGGTGCCCCTATCCAGGACTTTTCTCTTGAATTTTCTATTTTAGTCTCTTTCTCTGTAGACTCATTCTACTTATCCCTATGGATTGTCATAAACTTCTAGATTTGGACCTATACAAGCATAAAGAGGTAGAAAAAATGTATTTGAGATAAAAGTGTGTAATTTATACCTTGAGTGTGTCTAATAATGTGTTGAATATTAATGTACATAAACATAAAAAAGATCCATACTTGAGTGTCTTAGAGTGTACCCTAGATGCGGCAATCAAAAGGTGGTATAAAAACCAACTCAAAAATGTATGTAATGTAAATAATAAAAATGAATGATAAATACCACATATAAAGATTAACATTATAAATTTGAGAATAACATGAAAAATCATACCAATCCCTTGAGTAGGAGTACAAACTAATCTTTAGTTAGTAATTCTCTATCATCCTCTAACATTATTAATTAAAGCTTGAATCATGTTTTCAATAATGGTGAACGACACAATTCATGAAGACTTGATGTTGTTGATTATCCTTCATATTCATAAACCTATCTAATCAATTTGGAAATGTTAACTTTCTAAAAAGAAGAATAAAGGATCTGGTAAGCAGACCACCCCACGCCTAAACCTCAGCCAACTGGGTGCAACAAGAGGGGGATTTTTACAAGGTTCCCCTAACCGTCACTAAAAGTTTTGAATTGGCATCAGGAACCAAGAAACAACTTTGAGCCATGAGCCTCTACCTATGAATCACCCTCTCGCTAGCAAACTCCTCTTCACCTCAATACAAGAGGATCCCACCTTAATAGGAGTCATAGAGATCCTCATAGGGAAGAATGAAACAAGCCACAAACTAGCATATGGGTAGCACCCTTTGAGAGAATACCATATAGAGAACCCTACACCCTCCTTCTGCAAGCAGATCCCCACCTAAATAGGAGAAGTCCCCACCTTAGTAAGGAACAAGAAAGAGAGTCGTAGGAGCAAAATATGCCATTCCCTCAACAAAGTAGCCAAGAGAAACCCTACCTCAATAGGGGTGACATTGACCTCCATAGAAGCCATGTTGGAAATAGCGCATCCAACAGCATCACAGGCCCAACAAAGAGAGAGAGAGGGATAAACAATCCCTTAACAAAACTATACCTTAACCAAGAAAAAACTAAGGCCAGACTAGACCCTTGAAAATAGCTACCATCCATCTGATCGATAGGAAAAACATCAACAATAGCACATAGAAAAACATAATGATAAAAGGAAATAGACACAGTAGAACCCTCAAAACTCTAGCCATAGTCAAAATAGAAAGGGCCCTTAATAGCCCTAGCAAATAGGGTAAAGAATAGAAGAAACACAACCCACAAGGGCAAGGAAGCACCATGTCTTCAACCCCAAAGGAAGTTAAGATAGTGAATAGAAGCCCCCAAATCAAGCTCTTTCCCCAACCATTAAAGGAAAAGATTCACCAAGTCCACATTCTTCTCCACATCTGCCAAAGACAACAGGGAAAAGGCTAGGAGAAGCCATCCCACCAACAGAGACCTAGAAGGGTGTAACCCACAGGAGACAGGGGAAAACAATCAAAAACCCCAAGACTAGAGCCAAAGTGGTAGATGTTCTCCCTACCACACCAAAAAGGGTAAGGTCAGCAATAGAAACAAGAGAGGGGCTCGAACATCCAACTTCCAGCATCACAACCCACACACACCCCACCAACAAGGAAGTTAATCCCCACTAGGAGGAAGGACTAGCTACATCCTGCAAAACCATGGGGAAACACAACAACAACAACAACATAACTTCCTTGCCCATATTAGTAAAATCCATCAAACCAACACTATATGGGAGGGGAAACAAGATCTCTTACCACAAACCCCAACCAACAACTTGAAGCAATGCAACAAACCACCCGAGACGGGTTTCCAAGGAATGAGAGTGTCCAACACAACATCCAACACACCTAACCATAGACCTCAGGCATGGCCCAACCATCTTCCATAAAAAAATGCACCTCATGACATGTCCCAGGACAGTGGTAGAGGCAACAACTGAGGAAATTTTTTTCACACAAAAATGACACAAAGGTGAGCATTTTGCTGCCATCCCCAAACAGGGCAGCCATAGTAGATTGGGTGTCAAACACATAGGTAAAAATGGAGCATGGCCAACCACAAAGGAACCATACTAGGAGAGAGGAGGCCAGTAGGAGCCTCCATTGCTTTGCCATGCTCATCTGCTTCATCTACCTCTCCTACATCATCTTCCCCTTCAAAAAACCTAACCCCTTAAACTCTCTTGCTCCTGCTCATTGCGATGCCTATAGAATCATTTTCTCTTTGTGTCCACCTAAATTGGTTTATTATTGATAGTAAAAAGAGTGAAGAAATAAAAAAAAGGTATTAACATGAATTGAAATGTTTCACATCCTTTCAATTGCCCTCCAGAGATCACTAATAAAAACCAGGTTTTAACATAAATTAAAATAAATATGCTATTTATTTTTGGTCCATTCATTGATTTATGAGAAATTAAAATTCATTTCTTTAGGAATAAAGGAAGGGCTTCTTCCTTGATGAATTGAACTTTCAACTTGGGTTATTTCTATAAAATTTTGATAGTCAGTGTTAATTTATATTGTTAATGTCAAACTATGTGTGTGTAGATAAATATTTCGTAATGAGAGTAATATTTATAGAGAGGTTCATAAACTTCAAGATTGTCTCATATATCTATGAATATAGAAACATCATGAATAGAATCCCAACAACAAAATGTACCCTCCTCTGTTTGGTCTTTCACAAGTTATTTAGAAATGGGAGAAATAGCCAACACCAAGTAAGGGAACTTGTTAGAATTTGTTTTTACAAGAAGCACCATGTCTATGAGAAGAGTTGGAATAAAGTAGAGGGTTCAAAGATATTTTGTAGGCAACACAATTCTTATAACCTAAAAACTAAGAGCCTCAGGATTGGGATAGGTTCTATCTCATCAAGCAAATTGATCACAAGAACACCTAGGATGACAAGATGAGAAGGACACAAAAGCTAATACTCTAGCAATCATGTTGAAAGCATTAACCTAATTATAAACAAGCTCATGTAGATGCACAACAACTAGTAAAGCTTAGTAAGCTTACATCTAGACCTCCATGACCACATTAGAGTGAAATATAGCTTTAGCATATTAAAAAAGTGAACATTAACCAAAATATTTGAAAAGAGAGCTAAATTTTTATCCTTTTAAAAAAATGAATGAATTACCACATCAGAGCATTGAAAATGTGCATAAATTTAAATTAGAGGAACAACTAGTCACTTGATAACACCATATTTATTGAAAATGGCCCAAATAATGTTTTTTGAAGAAGCAATGTATTGAACTCCAAACATCTTGAACTTTGATACAAATCAAAGTTGTTTGTTGACAGTCTATTTATCTATGTAAAGGATAGAAAGGGTTGAGGAATCCTAAACAACACAATTGAGAATCAATTAGAAGACTTTGGTAAAGAATGCAACATGATAAATGACCCACTTTAGGACAACAAAAGCCTTCCTAGAAAATTTGGTAACATCAATTCCAAGTGCTCAAAGATGATTGGAGATTCCAATGGTGGTTGAACTAGTACACCATTACATTCTGAGATGTAAGCCACAATTATGCCTTGTGCATTTTGTAATAATGAAATTTAGTGTTTTAGGATACTACTTGTAATATTTCAACTACTTCTTGAAGGACATATACCAAAAAAATTTAAATAATATATGGATGGATGACATAAACAATAGATTGTAATTTCTCTTGATCCTATGTGGATAACAAAAAATTCAACTTAGACTCAAGCAAGGATTTTCAACTTAGATTCAAGAAAGGATTAAAAATTCTTTGCGGCTCAAGCAAGGAGACTAGGAAGACTTATAATTCCATTATTAAATAATTTTGAGGAATGAAAACAAGGGCCCTTTGCAAGATGACAATCTTTATTGTATAGAACTAAAGATCACCCAGCATAATGTTAGTTAATCAAGAGTTCATTGTAGAATTTAATACAAACCCAACTATGCTAGGGATTCTAAATAGTGAAGCTTTGGGAATAAAATGTTACACATATAATTGGGTTATTTTCCATTGAATACTCAAGCCACGGGCTTGAAATAATATATCAAGACATAGAAGGGTAAATTTATGATATTGCTACCAGGATTCAACTGTGCAGTTTTTTGAGGCAAACTCATTGACCCATGATTCATGATTAGAGGTTCACAATAGCCGATCTCTCATGAGAGTGAATGGTACACTTAGCACTCATTGCATCTAGGTGATGCTCACAGAGGTGAAGCATTGGGACTTCCTAGGAGTGCACTTAACCATGGATTTTCCTCCAAGGTTAAGCCTACTTAGCTTGCAATCCCATATGCAAAACTGTTAGTAAGTGTTGTTCCTTATGAATCATTCATTATAGAGCCCCTTAAGCTCATCAAGTGATAAGGAGGAGATATTTTTTCATAGCAAGTCAAATTATGATATTGCTATCAGGATTCTACTCTGTAGCTTTTTGAGTCAAACTAATTGATTTACATTATTCTTATTCTAAAAAAATGTGATAAAATAATAATGAATAAAATCCCCATTGACTAAACAAATAAAAGAATTTAGAAAGGCAATAGGTTTAACTGTCTTGTGGGAGACTATACGGGCCAAAAGATAGCCAAATCCTTTAGTAGTATGAATGTAAAGTGTGAAGTTACCAAAATGGTATCCTTGTCAAATAGTGAAAAATACCCTCAAGGCTTGGATTTATATCTACTAATGGTGATTCAAGCCAAACAATTAGAGAATCAAATTCATATAGACAAATCAAATGAGTTTGAATGTTAAGGACCTAAAGCATGCCAAGAATGAATGGCCATTAAATGTAATCATAAGCCTTAGTGAGGCTAATATTGATGAATATTATAAGTTTCTAAGAATAATCTGACAATTTTCCATCCCTTCCCAAATAGAAAAAATGTTGTCAAAGATGTACCATGACTTGATAAAAGTAGTTTTATTGGGGAGGATAAATTATGGTTTGATTGACCTAAGTTCTAGAACAATCAAATTGGAAATGATATTATACAAGACATTTAATAAATTGTTAGGCCACAAATTATATATTTATTTTGGGTTGCCAAAATTAAGTATGCATTTAGTATTGTGCTTATTGGTTATATTTCCTAAATAATTCACATGAAAAATTCTAGATTAACCCTATAAAGGTCCTTACGCATAGTATTCTAAAAGAACAAAAATAATAGGCTTTGGAATCCATAAAATATTTTGTCTTCATTATTGGAAATAAAGAAGATGGCATCACAAAAATATGCCTTGAGATGGTGAAATTCTTGACAAGGAACCAAATTTAGGAAGCATTGTATAATTTTTTTTTGAGCTTTATTATACTCTTGCACACAAGAATCTTTCTTCTAATGATAGACAAATACCTACATAATGTCTAAAATATCAATGAATAATTATTACATGTCCTTTATTTTTATAATTCCTCTACATGTATGACAATATTATAGATCTTGAGAAATTATTTAGAGATATTGTCTTAAATATTAGGCCATATTTTTTTATCTTTAATTTATTTACAACAAATAGAGTGGGAATATATAACCTATTTTTGTTTATATAACATAGACACACTAAAACATCTTAGACCTACTGGATGTGGAGGGGTAGTGCATGACAACAATGGCAAGGTGGTCTCGATGGTGACCCTCCCTCTAGGTACCCAGACAAACCACTTTGGTGAGGCCTTCACAACATACGTTGGGATCAAATTGGAAAAAGAGAAAGGTTTGAGAAGGGTCTAGCTTGAGTGTGATTCCCTAAACATCATTAATTTTTTAATGGGTTCCTCTTCCCCTAGTTGGTCGATGATACATATTATTGAAGATAGCCTAATCCCTCTCAGGGACTTTGATGAATTTAAAATTTCAAATGTTTACCATGAAGGTAATAAGGTTGTGGATAATCTAGCCAACATTGGGGTCAACTTTCCAAGTAGGAAAGTTTGGAACATTTAGGATTGGATCTAAGTGGATCTTCTTTCCTTACTCTGAAATGATTATGATATTTGCAAAGCTCAATGGGTTTATGCAAATGATGGAGAATGACGTGTTCCAAGATGTCCTGGGTAGGACATCTTTTATATGGGGAAAGCCAAACTTTCTGGTGTCTTTTTTAATTGTTTCTATCTGGTTTAGCTTGGCTCTATTTGTGTAGCAGGTTGTTGAGAATTGGGATTTTTGTAGCATAGGGGGAGACAGGAACTATTTGGAGCCCATAGTCTATGAAAAATGGTAAAATAAGAAAGCAATATGGAAAGAACTTTCGGCAAGTGGTTTGACTGGTTATATCAAGACCCTTCATGGTGTGGATTTCCTTGTTATGGAGGCCTTTGTTCATGGATGGAATTACGGTGTTCTCTATGTCTATGGTATGGAGCTGAGGTTAGTGAGGAGTTGGTGGCTAAGGTGTCCAACACTCTGATTGAGGACACCAAATTCTACACGCATAAGAAATGTGCGATTGTGGTGATATCAACTAATTTCCTACCAAAATAAAGGGAGAAGGTGAGGAAGAATATTGATGGTGGGTTGAAGAGAAACTCACTTTTGAAGCCATGGTAGGAGGTCTCAGAGGGTATCATGTGCTACCTCACCCTTAATGGTAAATTCTACAGCTCATTTAGCTATCACTTCGTCATTCTTAATCATTTTCGGCATAGCAAGTTCATTTATTTACCCTTTTATTTGGTCTCATCATTGAATAATAACATTAGGGCTCATGAGAAAAGTGTGTCCTCCCCGGTTCTCCATGAGGGTTTAATCCTGTTGATTATGTAGTATGCCAAGGCTATCCATGTTGAGAGGAAGCCGAGGGCTAAAACTTGTATTGAATACAAGAAGAATGTTCATATTAATCATGAGGCCACCTCTTCTGAGGAAGAGGTGGACTTCGATGGGGACAAGATCTTTCATATTTATAATAAAGTACAAGGCCCCTCACCGTCCAACATCCCAAACCCTACTAGCAAAAAAAGAATTGTTTTATTTGATGAAGAGGATGACCCTGAGTATGTCCCTAATTTAGTGGACCCTAGTTCTGATGTGAAGGGTAAAAGGGTGGCTAGGGTTTCTATGTCGAGCGCAAAAGGAAAAACAAAAATCTCTAGCCCCCCATCTATCAATGTCAACAACAATTCTTCTCAGCGGCTGAATTCCTATCAGATTGATTTACATGATTAGGGTGTCAATTTTTATACGCCTATTGATGCTAGCGAGTTTACCCCTAAGGAGATGGGTTCCTCGGTCCTTGAGAATATGATTACGAATATTAACTTGAGGAATTTATAGGATAACCAAAAATACCTTGTTCACCTGGATTTTTTCAGGAGATTAATAATCTCAAGGAGAAGTCCAATCTGCCCAATGGGGACCTGGACAATATTCTTGCAAATATGCATACCCTAGCTAATGGGATTAAACACCTTAAGGAGGACCACGAAGAGAACATTAAGGCTCTAGAAAATGAAATTTATAAACTTTAGCAGAGTTTGAGTGTGGTGTAGGAGCACTTGGACCCTAGTCAGTATGTCAATTAGGTGTTTTCAGTCTTAGGAATTAGGGTTAGGTCCATTTTGAATCAATAAGGTCTGTTGAGACCATTTGTAATGTTATTTCACATTTTTAGGTTTGTATGTCTAATTTGGAGTCATGATTTGCGAATTTTTAAAGTTTATCTTAAAAAGTTTTCATTACTGTCATCAAGATAGTTAAACCGATGAAGTGCCATTGTTCTAAAGTTGTCAGTTTGTTGTCATTAGGATAGTTTATACTATCGAGATTGCAAAATTATATTCAACCAACTTCACATTGCTATTCTGATAGACCTTGAAATGTCTTGTTTTGTATAGCCATACTAAAATGAGTGACATCAAGGTAGTTTTGTTCGGTTAGCATTACTTAAAATTGTTGCTCCACCTTTATGAGTCATTTTGATGGGTGATCAAGAAGTCATGTTTGGAATTGATATTTTGATATTGGTGTCAATTGTTGATTTAATAGCTCAACATTGTTATTCTGACACTTGTGTCCAATAGTGATTTATCAGATTTGGAAGTCGAACTATCTTGCAGCCCAAAGGCCTGTTGTGATTGCGGGAAAATGCAAATCCGGTATAAATTATATGAGCAACAACTGGAAAAGGGGAGCGAAAGTCAGTTTCTGCAATGTAAATTCTGCAACTGATTTGCAAAATTTGAAATTATTGGCACTAAATTGGAAGCTTATTTTCTATAATTCACTCTGTTTCTACAATTGACCCTATTTTTTGTACTTATATGTTATTGTATGTGTAGTCACACAAATCTGTCCGACTTAATTAAATAAATATTCGCTATTTATTTGATTAAAAAATCCACTAGCCACCAGTTAATTAAATTAATATTTAATTAATTCATCCCCAAACATTCTTCTATTAATTAAATAAATTATTCAATTTATTTTAATTAATTCATTAAACCAAATAAAAATCAATTAAATAAATAAAATCTATTTATTTAATTAAATCCCCTTTTTCTTCTTTTAAATAAATTAAATAAAACATTTATTTAAATCATTATCCCCCCCCCACTTGCATTTTCCTACAAATGCAACTTGCACACATTTATTGAAATAAATGAATTTTTATTTTAATAAAATCCTATTTTCCCTCACCCACCAAATCCACTTGCAAAATCTAATCCCCTTTCTAGATTCTTCTAACCCCTTCCTAATTAGCCTAATCCATCCCCTAATTATTGTCACATTCCTAAGCAAAATGGAGTCACTTCTCAAAGACTCCAAAGTCTTTGAAAAGCATTTAATGCTTTGTGTGTTCAACAAATTAACCCCCAAAGTCTTCCAAGACCACTAATGGCTCTTACATGACCATTTATGGCTCTTACATAACCATTTATGGTTATTTCAAACTTGTCCCCCCAAACATTTATTGTTTTGACCATATTCATCCATTTCACATTTGCACAAAAGTTTATCCATTGGATAAAAGCTTTATTCTTTGAATAAAAAGTTTATTCATTCAACCAACCTTGACTTTAACTTCCAAAGTCATATCAAGCATTTAATGCTTATTCCCTCCCCTCTCAACCTATCTCACATTGACACTTGTCATCTTGGGATTGGGTTGAAAGCCCTCACATGGATTTGAAATAATTCAATCCTGACCCTTGTTGAGATTACTCAATCTCAACCATCCATTACTCCATTTTTCCTATAAATAGAGCTCATTTCTTCATAAACCAGATCCTGAAAACTTGTATGCATTTAAGCTATAGGCATTTTTAGAGAGCATTTTAGCATAGGCAATCTAATATCTTGTTATTTTGGTGAAAATATATCATTTTGGCTTCAATAGCATAGTATTAGCTTTTCATTTCACATTGAGAGCTATACTACAATCTCAATCTTCCATAAGCATCCATAGTGCAAAAAGATGCTGAGAGCTACACTATTTTGGAACTTGGAGAGGAGAGGAACAAGGGAGAAAGGAGCCAAGACCATGCTAAGAGGCATTTGGAGATGTCTCATTATCTTTGTTTCTTTAGTTAGATATATTAGCATGTTGTTAGTGTCTCTCTTGGTATGTCTTTTTAGATTAGTTTTTGATTGACTAACACTAACGATTTTCTTGTGTGTTTTGTGTTGTTTATCTTAGACTAACCTTGTCCATTTAGGAAGGCATCATTTGGTGAACCCGACGTGAATCCAACCACCAAAAACATATCATTTTTTTAACTAACATGTCTGATTGTTGAAATCATCACACAGGTTGCGCTTTGGCGCTATTGAACATGTTCCAGCACTACCGTCATTTATGCTTTTAGCGCTATTGTTCTTACAATAGCGCTATTGACCAAATTTCAGCGCTTTTGCAACTGTTTTAGCGCTTTGGTAGTTCTTCTAGCGCTATTGACAAACTTCTAGCGCTTTGGGCTCTCTGTCTCTCCCCTTCTTTAAGCACTTTTGTGTTAAGTAGCGCCTCTGCTTAAACACAGACTAGTGCTATTGTAATAGAGTGTCGTCCAAATCGCCTTGTAACCACAAAAATAGAAATTCTTAGGCTTGTGGAAGCCCCCCCTTGAACATCGATTTTACTAACACATTTTTGTTTGTGCAGGTTAAAAACTCACCATAAAAATCACAAACTTCTCTTTTGGTGCTTAAAAACTTGACAAACACAAAATTGTATTGCTTTCTAGTTAGGATAAATTGTCTTTTTGTGCTTAAAATCAACAAACAAATTTGCTTTCCTTGCATCAAACTTAAAAATCACAAGCCACACTTCAATTTTGGGCAAATAAAAAGAACAATCCACTTGTTTAGATTTTTTGCAAAACAAATTTTACTTCCAGCAAACGTGTTTTTTCATTAAGTTGACCAGGATTTTCAAATTCTAGATTATAAAACACATTGCCTTTGAAAGTTAAAAAGAACACCATGGCTGTTGGAGCAACATCTCCAAATAGTTAGACCACATTTTGAAATGATGGATTAAAAAGAACACGTGTTTTATGTGTTTGGCACGCTTGTGCATAAAGGTCAGTCGAGTGGTCCTACCTATAACACACACTATCCTCTCCCTTGGCTCTCGTGGTCCTAGGTGCAAGAGAAAAGTGTTAGTAACACTCAAAATTTTATCTTTTTAAGAGAGGCCTGCCAAGGGATCGATACTCTTGGGAATGACCTCGAGCGGTAAATCCTTCGAGCTGCTATATAAATCAGGTGAGAGTGAAAGCTGTAGCCTTGGGTATAGCTATTCCTACAGTGTAACTGGCCAAAAGGACAAATGGGCCCCACCACCAGTTACAAGGCTCTTAAGTGAGTCACTATAGAATGAACTTGTGTCCAAAAACATCAAACATGACTAAACACCTTTAAGTAGTAGCCCACTCATTCTATTGATTGAGGATATTTGCGATGCAATTTAGTGCAAGAGCATAGATGGTTTTGCTCCCAAGATACTCACCATACATATTTCCTTGACTAGAAACATAGCTTTTTGAAAAGTCACTTGTGGCTTGATAAAAGTGGTGACTCCCGCATCATAGGGATCATCTATTTGTTATGCTCATGCAAGACTTAGTATATCACATCCTTACTTGCCACAGCGGGATTCATAAGGTATGTAGTACCAAAGTCAAAGAAATATCAAGATGTGGGCTAAATTTATCACAACTGGCCATTTGACCTTATGGATAAAAAGTGTTTGAAGTGTGTTCATTTTAAAGACCAAGTGCAAATTGAGCTGACTTCAGGGTTTGGGAATAAACCTTAAAATACATCTAAAGGAAGGGTCATATACAAGTCCAAGGATTGGGTTGATTTAGACCCATACTCATTTGTGCCTTTTAGGCAACATTTTGGTGTTTCTGTGCTTGCTTTGTTTTCTTGTCAAAGAAAAATCAGAAAGTCAATCCCAAAAACAAAGTATTCATCCAACATTTCTCAAAAACAACCAAACACATCAAAAACAAAGTGCAAACAAAGAGTGAAAAAATTTATGACCATTCTTCACATCTTGCGAAAGAAGAAGTGTCATCAGAATATCAGCTTGAAAAGAAGACCATGAAGCTCAAAGGCTTTGATCAAAAGAAGGAAGTTCTTCTATATCAATAGACAAATCTTTGTCTCACATAGAGTCTTTCTACATCGTATGTGTCTCTACCTTCAAGGCAAAACAAATGAATTTGATTCCGAATCATTGAACCGCAGAACTTTTATGCAAAATAGAGCTCTGAGTTATCACAAAAACCAAGGAGGAAAGATTAATCCCAACTTCTTCCCAAACATCTATATCACATACAACACAGCTCGAGAAATACCACCAACACCCGAAAGGGAAGAGATAGAGTTTGTCCCATTTGTAACACAAATTTTTTATTGAAGTTGAAAAAATTTTCATCCATCATCTCACTCATACATCATCACTTCATCATCAATCCATCCCAACTCTCAAAACATTAAGAGGTTCTTGTTCCAAATTCTCTTTTAGATATTGCTTGAAATCAAACACCTCACATCACTTTTTAGATTGTTTCTACATCTAGGATAATCTCATCCTAAGAAACACATCTACACAGGTTAAAACTAGTTCATGAGTGAATCCTCTCATTACTAGGTAGTTAAATCGGTAACACATCTCAGATTTCTCTACACCTTATCACATCCAACCTTATCAAAACAAGCAAGCAATTCAAAAAAAAAAGGAATTTTGGTTACATCTACCTTAAAGTGCTAGAGATCCACATGCAACACAATTCACCAATCATCAATCTCTCATTTCATCATAAACTCATCATTTTCACTCAACTTCAACAAAGACTCATAAACAAAATGGCTCAAACCCGATCACGGTCAAGGCAATGAGAAATAGAAATAGAAGAAGAAGAGGAGGAAAATCTCAATGAATTTAAAGAAGCACTTGGGGGAAATGCGAATGATGACAACCCAAGTAATCCTACTCCTACAACAATCGAAAGGGCTCAGCATAACCCTCTCTTTAATAGATTGTTTGATGAAATACTCAGGAGCAATGGGGATGCTCACTTTTTAAAGCTTGCTCGAGAAGGAGAAAAACTCCCCTCTGACTTTGATCTTGCCCAATTAAGACAAGCATCAGAAAGATAAAGTCACCATGAAGAGGAAAGAGGTAGAGATCCCATCAGATATAACATTCCTCGAGGTAACCCACCACCTCCTCCTCCAACTGAAATGGAGATGTTGCGGCAACAAGTCAAGAATCTCGCCCAACAACTTCATAGTGGTGTCAAGACCAACCAATTCTCACTCAATGACATTTGTCCTTATCCTTTTGATCGGAATCTTTATATGCCACCCTTTCCATGAGGATTCGAAACACCCAAATTTGAAAAATATAGAGGAAAGGGAGATCCCCGTGATCATGTCAAAGAATTTCATTCCGCTTGTCTTGAAGTAGCATATGAAGACACATACCTAATGCGCCTTTTTCCCCAAAGCTTGGGAGGACCAACCACATCATGGTTTTCCCGACTATCAGGTGGCATTAGAACATTTGAGGAACTCATCTAGAAGTTTCTAGTTCATTACTCTCATAACATTGAATGCGACATCACCATGGCTGATCTGTGCAACACCAAACAAAACCTAGGTGAACAATTCTCAATATTCCTGCAACGATGGCGTCAAATGTCTAGCAGACGTTCTCTTCAGTTAGCTGAATGAGAACTAGTGGAAATATTCATTTCCAACTTAAACGAAGAAATGGAATTTCACCTGGATGTCAAAGACACAGACTCTTTTAATGATATGATGACCAAAGGTTTGAAGTGTGAACGGGCACTCATTAAGAAAGGACTCATCAAAATGTTTAATGAACCAAAAGATGGTCCTCGCCCACGCTTCAATAGCGATAAACCAAACTTCTGGAATAAAAACAAGAATATCGTCAATGATGGGGTTGTGGATGCTCGGACTATCCAAAATGCACAACCTGTGGTTTGGTTTGCAGGACAAAATCCTCCACCTCAAAACAACACAAATGTTCCTTCTAATCAAGGTCGCATCACATCTCATGACGAACATAGACCTCGTCAGCAAAAATAGAAACGAACATACACTCCCCTAGGGGAACCCATTGAGACAGTATTGCGACAACTCATTTCTCAAAATTTGGTCACTCTACCTAAACTATCAAACTATGAGCCTCAGGTCAAACCATCATGGTGGAGAGATACTGAACACTGTGAATTCCATCAAGGATGAGGACATAAGACAAGTAATTGTCACCAATTGAAAGATCTCATTCAGGATCTTATTGACCGAGGAGAAATTGAAATTGAAGGACATGACCCAAAAACAACAAATAATGATCATCTGATGTTCAAAAATCCACTTCCATCACAAGATCAAAGGGGTCCTTCCACTTCTAGGTGAGGCAGTGATACCATGGATTATACGTAGGCTGCATATAATTACACTGTAAATCACCTGTATGATGCCAGTGAACAAGTTGCAACCATAACCTTCAAAAATCCCAACTCAAATTGCAATGTTGTTACACGTCGTGGCAAAGTTACCATAAAGGCAGCTCAACAAGGCACCACCTCCATCCCAAAGCAGTACAATCTTGTGGAACAATTAGACAAAACCCCTGCGCTTATATCCATTTTAGAGCTGTTGCGCCTATCGCCATCTTATAAAACTATCTTGGATCAAGCACTCCAAGAGGCGTCAGTCCCTGCAAATCTGAATACAGACCAATTTCAAGCCATGGTTGGAAATCTAAAGTCATCGCCTTGTCTCACTTTTTCTGAAAGTGACAACTCTTCCTTCCAACAACCTCATAACGCCTCACTCCACATCGAAGGATTTATTAACCATCATAGGATCAAGCGAGTCTTGATCGATAATGGAGCAGGCCTGAATATTTGCACACTACAGTTGGTCACAACATTGGGATATGCGGTAGAATCAGTGGATCCTCGTCAGAAGATCACAATCAAAGCCTATGATGATGCAGAGTGTTCATCCAAAGGAGCTGTGGTACTACCAATCCGAGTAGGCCCCGTGGTAAAGCACATCATCTGTCAAGTTCTGGACCTTCCTCTACCATACAATCTACTATTAGGGAGACCTTGGATACATGCCATGCAAGCCGTTCCATCTACCTACCATCAATGTATCAAGTTCCCACATAACGGTGTAGAGATCACAATCCTGGGTGATGCCAATCCCTTTGCGTACTGTCATAATATCAGCCATCAACCAGAGGTTACTGTTCCTAATAATAGAGAAGCCATTTCCTCCACATCATATATAAGTCCCACCTCTCTTGCCAGTTCAAACACTACTATACCCAAGCAAGAAAAGCTTAAGATGAAAGTAGCGGAGGAAGGTCCTGGGGAATACAACTTGAGTCAACTCTTTTGTGTGGGACAAATGCCCACTTCTCCTAGAACACATGGTAAACCACAACAGTTACTCCAGCAACCACTAAAAATACCAGCATGTGCTTTGACGCCTTTTGTTCTTGGAAAGAGTCAAGAGGAAGAAACACAAGATGAGGACCTAGAGGAATGGATCTATAAGGATCCCATCACCACTGATATAGCACGAGTTACACTTCCTACGGATTAGTATGGAAAAGGTCTCCTCATTATGCAAAGAATGGGGTATGACGGTCAGAGTGCTTTAGGATATCGCAAACAAGGATGACATGAACCTCTACTACCAGAATTAAAGCCCAAAGGTAATACAGGCCTAGGCTTTGAAAAAGAGATCTTTCCTAAACTCAAGTTCAAAGGAAAGCCCAACAAACCATTTTGTCCACCTACAGCAAAAAAGACGCCTTTTATCATTAAAGCAGCCTCAAGCACCATCCCAACTGCCCCATCGCGGCTCACAACCCCAACGCAACCATCACCAAAGCCATTTATTCCACCAAATGAACCCGTAAACCCACCATCCGCACCATTAGCAGCAACAACTATATTAGAACCCGCAGCAACATCTATGGCACCAAAAGTTCCAGCAGAAACCACTAAGTCAATATTACTGATACTCCCTATACTAGATTCCTTGATCCCCATCAATTGCTCTGCAACACCGATCACTACAAAGGTACATCAACCAATCACACCTACAGTATTTAACTCAAAAGATATCCTAGTATGGTATAGTAATCGGATGCTGGAAAGTGATTCAAAGACCGACTCACATGAATGGGAATTTGATTCGATGCAGCTTAACACTTTAGATGAGGAAGACACATCACCACCTCCACCACACAAAGACATCCCTGTTTATGGAGAAGCACAGATAAAGACCACTCGGGTTCCTGAATTGGAAACATCTTCCACAGACCCTACGTCTCATCCTACGCCTGATTCTGACAGGGAGAGTACCATTAATGACCTTCACCATAACATCTTAACCCTCACCGATACATCTAGTGCACTTAACCTAATTGATGAAGTAATGCTCATTATCCACCCTGAACTCATCGAATGGAACCAACCAAATCCCCCATGTCTTGACCTATTCCAAAATGATGAGGCCATCATTGACTTTTTGGAATTAAGGGATAACCTACTAGGCGGGGATCACAAAGCTGGATTCGCCATTGAACTTAATAGTGCAGCATACTTCGGGGCGGATGCCAAACCTTTCAGCTGCAAAAATATAACAATAAAACATGGATCTTCCAGTGAAAACCACACTGTGGCACTATTTGATCCAGCAAAAGTAAAAAGAAAGAGCGTATCCAATGGTGAAAACCTCTCTGAAGAGCCTGAGGATGAAGGGTTTGACATTCTGCCTGATAGTACACAATAGGAATGATCAATGATTCTCATCGAGGAAACCAAAGAGTACAATGTGGGGACTCCCGAAAATCCTCACCTCATACATCTGGCATCTCTTCTCACTCCCGCGGAACAGCCTAAGTTTATAGAGTTCTTCCAGAAGCGTGAGATCAACTTTGCATGGTCATATGCAGACATGCCTGGGCTTGATCCTGATTTAGTCATGCATCACCTTACCGTCGCAGAAGGAGCCAAACCTGTCAAGCAGAAGCTTCGTAAGATGCATCCTCGAATTGCAGTGCTAGTCAAAATAGAACTCAAGAAACTTCTAGATGTTGGTTTCGTTAGATCAATTGATTATGCAGAATGGATCTCCAATATTGTGCCCATCGGCAAACCAAAAGGGGGCATCCGCATTTGTATTGACTTTAGAGATCTGAATAAGGCCTGTCCTAAGGATGACTTCCCCTTACCAAATATCGACATCATAGTGGATCTGACAGTAGGACACACCATGCTTTCACTCATGGATGGCTTCTCAGGATATAATCAGATAAAGATTGAACCAAAAGATCAACATAAGATAGCCTTTACATGTCCATGGGGTACATATTGCTGGAATCTAATGCCTTTCAGTCTCAAGAATGTAGGAGCAACCTATCAAAGAGCAATGACCACCATCTTCCATGACATGATGCATACTATGATGGAAGATTATGTCGATGACTTACTAGCAAAATCACTCACCAGAGAAGGGCATCTCCACATCTTAGATAAAATCTTTGATAGACTGGAACAATACCGTGTTCGACTCAACCCAAAGAAATGTGTCTTTGGAGTAACCTCCGGGAAGCTTCTAGGGTACATTGTCTCAAGCAAAGGCATTGAGGTCGATCCAACAAAGGTTAAGGCAATCATGGACATGCCACCTCCAAAGAATATCAGTCAGCTAAGGACATTACAAGGACGACTTCAATCCATCCGAAGATTCATTGCACAATTAGCTAATAAGTGTCACCCATTCAAACACCTACTACACAAGAACATCCGCTTTCAATGGGATGCCAAATGCCAGCAAGCATTTCAGATGCATAAAGACTATCTCATGAATCCACCATTGCTGATGCCACCAGATCCAAGTAGACTGTTGTTACTCTATATCTCAGCAACAAGTACGACATTGGGTGTACTATTGGCACAACATAATGTAGAAGGAAAGGAGTGTGCTATTTACTACATCTCATGCACACTAGCTGGCTATGAACTCAATTACACCCCTATTGAGCGAGCTTGCTTAGCAGTAATCTTAGCAGCCACTAAACTGAGGCACTATCTGTTAACACACAAAGTACAACTCATTGCAAAGATTGATCCACTCAATTATTTACTCAGCAAAGCAGCATTAACAGGTCACTTGGCCAAATGGGTGATGATTCTAAGTGAATTTGACATCGAGTATGTGGACCATAAAGCTATCAAAGGTCAGGTCATTGCAGATCAGTTGGCCGATGCACCACTCATAGGTGATCATCCTCTCATTTCCAATTTTCCAGATGAAGAGATATTCATGATCACAACAGCACAACCATGGAAACTATACTTTGATGGCTTGTACACTAGGCATGGCTCGAGGGCAAGCATTTTGTTTATCACACCCTAAGGTGACAGCATCTCTAAGTCTTATAGGCTCACATTTTCATGCACTAACAACATAGCAGAATATGAGGCCTTGATCACAGGACTCAGGTTAGCCATACAATGGAAATTACAAGAACTACAAGTATATGGCGACTCCCAACTGGTCATTCAACAAGCAACCGATGAATATCAGACCAAATATGATAAACTCATGCCATATAAGCAAATGGTGGACACTCTAAAGACATCATTTACTACTATCACTTTTGAGCAGATACCAAGAGATCAGAATTGAGCTGCAGACGCTATGGCTACCATCGCATCTCTCCTAGATCTTCCACAGAGTTCAACATGCTACGAGTTCTTGGTAGAACAGCTTTGGATTCCTGCTTATGATATCCCCAAATCCAAAATGATATGTCACCTTGTCGATTCTGAATCCCCATGGTACGGTGAGTTCTACACCTATCTCCGCGATCACACCCTTCCTCCCAACCAATCGAATAACCAACGTAAAACCTTCATTCGCCAAACTGCTCGATATACCATTATTGCCGAAACCCTATACCGATGCAGTCTTGATGGTACTCTCCTTCGATGTTTGGAACAAGATGAGATAATTAAGGCTTTGGAAGAAGTCCATGAAGGAATTTGTGGAACCCATGCAAGTGGTCTGTCACTAGCCAAGAAACTCCTGCGCAATGGGTACTATTGGCCATCTATGGAAAAGGATTCCTACTACTTTGTCAGAAAGTGCAAGAAATGTCAAGTTCATGGCGACCTGATACATGCACCAGCTCAAGAACTGCAACCAATCACAACACCATGGCCTTTTTGTCAATGGGGCCTTGACCTTGTGGGTAAGATTCATCCATCTTCATCTAATGGCCATAAATTCATTATTACCGCCACCGAATATTTCACAAAGTGGATCAAAGCAATTCCACTTACCCAAGTCACCGGCAAGCAGATCACTTCATTCATCCTCAACTACATCATCTGTCGGTATGGTGTGCCCATGTCTATCATCATAGATAATGGTCTTCCTTTCAAAAATTAGGATGCCCGTGAACTTTGTGATAAATTTCACATCCATCACCGCTTTTCCACCCCCTATTACCCACAAGGCAATGGTCAGGCTGAAGCATCCAATAAAAACATATTGAGAATGCTCAAAAAGACAGTCAAGATGCCGGTCGTGATTGGCATGTTCAACTAAATCCAGCGCTATGGGCATATCGAACTAGCATTCGAACCCCTACAGGTGCAACTCCTTATTCATTGGTCTATGGTACAGAAGCTATCTTACCTATTGAGGTCGAGATACCATCACTACGGGTTTCCTTACACAATCTCATCGATGATGAAGCATACAGAGTCTCACTCCTCCAAGACTTAGAGTTACTCGATGAGGAGCGACAAGCTGCATACAATCATCGCAAAGCCTATCAGCAACGCATGAGCAGAAGTTACAATCACCGAGTTAGACCTCATACATTTGAGGTTGGTGATCTTGTTCAACGAGAGAATCCTCGCAATCAACCAAACAGAGAAGATCAGGGCAAGTTTGAATCAAACTGGCTGGGCCCATATGTTGTCACTGCTGTGTTCGGGTCTGGGGCATATCAGTTGGCTACATCCGAAGGAGAACTGCTTGCAGATCCAATCAACAACATGCACCTAAAACGGTTTTATACCTAAGTTGTATAGAGCATCAGGCTCCCCTGCATACAAGAAAATATCAAAAACATTCAGAAAACTGTCCTAAAGAAAATACAAAAATATTCAAAAAAAAAAAGTAAAGAAAAAACATGCATCCAAATGGTGAACAACCACTCCGGTGGCACCTTGGGTAAGTACGATGGTGAAAACCTGGCAAACAGGCACCACTCATAAAGGCTGTGGCTCCATTGTCTTTCAGACTTGTTGTGATCCCATCTACTTCATACATACATCCATCCGTCCAAAAACCATGGCTTGTTATTCGTCTACAATTATGATAGTACTCCATACATCTTGCATCCCGCTTTTTCATAGTCCTGCCTAAAACTGGGGGCAATACCTTTAACCTATTGATGGAAGTGGATTCTATATTGTCTTATGATTCATTAAGTTCTTCATTCAAGCAATCATCAAAAATACCAAAAACATTGGAAAATATCTCGCAAAAATCCAAAAACATTCAAAAACAATTCAAAATCCAAAAAACATCAGAAAACATCAAAAATCACACAGAAACATGGCAACACCTTGTACATACTCATCCATGCAGATACCAAAACAAACATTGAAAAAATACTCACACAATGACCATTTACCAATCGACCAACACAATCCACATCAACACTCAAAACTGTCTTCAACAAGGATGCATCCTTCCTTACCAAAACAAAGATGAAAGTGACATTTTCTTTGACAAGAAAATTATGTTAATCTATCAAATACTTGGTTGATTTGTGAGTACAATCATTCATTTATCTGTATCGGGATCTTTCAGCATTGTTTTGTATCGTTTGTGCATTATTTCCGATGACGTTCTGGGGCATGTACTAATGGTGTCTACGTGGGAAGTTCACCAAGTTACGTGATCATAGGCAAAAATACAGTTATAGATCATTATGGCTTGCTGACTACAGCGTATACCTCGACCATATGGGCATGAACCATTACCAAGTGTAAAGCGGAAAAAATCGAACCCTAGTTGTTCTCCCCTCCCCAACTCCAAGGAGAGAGAAGGGAGAGTCACTAGGGTTGATGGTTTTCACTTAGCGGAGACTTTACATTCAAAAGAGGGGTTGAAACCCACAAGATCCAATCCCACGCAATGCAAGATTGGATTCTAAATGAGTTTCAAGGGTTAAGACATCAAGGATACCCTCTTTTGTAAAGAATGTAGATAGAAAGATTGAATTAGGAATGCATGTAAAGTAGGAAAGATTCACTTGTAAACAGAGATAGGTATATGGGATGAAGCTGCGGACCTAGAATCAGCATTAAAATGTCGAGACGGTGCCGTTCTGCAAATTTGAGTGAAAGTTGATAGGACGATGGCGCCCAGCGTGCACACGGTCCTCCGAAAAATCCGCGAAACGAAGGTGGATCTGTTCGTCTCTGCACAAGGATTCTAGATCTTCAATTATAGCTGCGTACCTGCAACCTACACATAGAAAAGAGAGGACAATTGGGGGGTTAGGGATGAGGGGTTTTCCTTTAGGTCAAACCCCAGTTTTGGAATTAACGAAGAAATGAGAATGTTGTAAATGTAAATGTTTGTAATGTAAACAAGTACTGATACCTTGTTGTAAGAATGTTTGTATTCTTATATGCGAAGGTGTAATGTATGTAGTATGTTGTATGTTGTATGTGATCTCCTCTTCAATGGTTGAATCCTTGTCTTGAATGCAACACTTAGCCTTGAATGGAGACTTAGAATACTCAATTGCTTGAAGGAATGCTTGAATGCTTGGATGTTTGGATGTTTGAATATCGTTTCCGCGTCTTGCACACATATATGTCCTCCCTCCTCAAAATGGGAGAGGAAATGTAGTTTATATACTTGTCAATTAGGGTTGATAGACTGATTTTTCCGACCTTGGGATGACATAGCAACCGTATTTTCCAATTTGCAAACTTAAAGACCCGAAGCCCCATAAGAGACCGGGCCCAAAACAGGGCCAGGGACCAGGGCGCTGGGCACCATGGTCCTGGGGGACCAGGGCACTGGGCGCCCTAGTCCTGAAGGACCAAGGCGCTAGGCGCCATGGTCCCACCTCCAAGGACAATAGGGTGCAAGAAGGATCAGGCCAGGGTGCTGAAAAATGCAGTTATTGGTATTATAAGCAAGTTTCGGGGTCTCCATTCAGGTTTCATGTTGCATCGCCATCGTGAAGACCCAAATGCAGTCGAAATTGCAAGTGTCACAATTTTAGGACGCTACACCAAGGATCCTTATTCTTTATTCTTTATGTATATATTGTTTGTTTGCAGGTACAATGCTCTTCCTTTGGTTCCTCCTACCTCATCCAAACTGGATAAAGGTTTTTATCTCTTAGTACGGTATGCACTTGTCTCAGGATATGATCAGCCTAAGATCAAGGAGGATGATCCAAGTCATGCATGAATGAAGATAATCCTTGTCTGTTCCGCAAGCAATACTCTGGTCGACTTGACCCTTATATCAAGTTGTTTGTATTAACTTGCTATATAAAATCCATGTAAGGAATACTCAGGTCATCTTGAATCATTATGTCAAGATGCTTGTATTCTCTTCCAACATTTTAAAGCTCAATGATGAAAATAGAGCACTATGGATCGTCATCTCATCTCATCAGTATTTATTGCATTTCATTGCATTCCACCCATCCATACATTCATAATAGCTACATATCATGCATACATAGTCATAATAATGCATACTCTATTTTCCTCTTCTTCCATAGGACTGAGTCATAGGTTCTCCATTTCTTCTATCTAACATCGAACCCCCCACCCCTCACTCTCCCCATCTCGATAATCAGCATCACATACTCTACATCGTTTCTCAATCAACCCAATCAAGCCACGTTCATCACCATCCATCTCTAAATAGGAGGGATTGTGTTTCCTATGCTAAGTCATCCAATAAGCCAAGCAAGTTACTCTCTTTGCACAGGTACCTCGACTCACACACACCTAGACTATCAACAGATACTCTGATCAAATATCTTTGGGTCTCAACAGGTAATCGATTATGGTAATCCTAGACTACATAAGGAATTTATCATAATGACCTAGTCTCAACGGGGCTCCCATGATTCCCCACAACCATCCATCACACGCACACACTATCAATTGATCAACCAATCAAACACAATCACATTGGATAATTACATCAATTGTCTATGTCTCAATGAGTATTTTGCTTCATATACCTTGACTTCATTAGGCAATTACATCAATTGTCTAAGTCACATCCGGTCACTTTGATTCACTTACTCAGACTTTATCATGTCCAAGCGACCAACTGACATCAACTGTCACGCTTTGACTTGACCAGGGCAATTAAACCGATTGCACCAGATTGTCCAACCAATTTTGATCAATTGTATAGCATCAATCCAAACCCCACACTACATCTGCTATGTATCTCTTGCATGACCTTGGGTACTCGCTGGCTTGTTGTTTCTCCGTATTCACTCTATTTTTCTTCCATTCTTTCACCGTTGTTGCTAATTTCTTCTATTCTACCTCCCCTGCACTTCTCATTCTTTTTCGAGAGATCGCCCAATTTTTCAAAAAAAATCGGCCCATCTCTCGAGGGGGCATACCACCCATTAAATTAACATTTTATGGGGCATTTTCTTCACACCATTTTTTCTTTCTTTGAAACGATGTGATAAACCGCACCATCTCAAAGAGGGGCAAATGTAGTCACACAAATCTGTCCGGCTTAATTAAATAAATATTCGCTATTTATTTGATTAAAAAATCCACTAGCCACCAGTTAATTAAATTAATATTTAATTAATTCATCCCCAAACATTCTTCTATTAATTAAATAAATTATTCAATTTATTTTAATTAATTCATTAAACCAAATACAAATCAATTAAATAAATAAAATCTATTTATTTAATTAAATCCCCTTTTTCCTCTTTTAAGTAAATTAAATAAAACATTTATTTAAATCATTATCCCCCCCCCAACTTGCATTTTCCTACAAATGCAACTTGCACACATTTATTGAAATAAATGAATTTTTATTTTAATAAAATCCTATTTTCCCTCACCCACCAAATCCACTTGCAAAATCTAATCCCCTTTCTAGATTCTTCTAACCCCTTCCTAATTAGCCTAATCCATCCCCTAATTATTGTCACATTCCTAAGCAAAATGGAGTCACTTCTCAAAGACTCCAAAGTCTTTGAAAAGCATTTAATGCTTTGTGTATTCAACAAATTAACCCCCAAAGTCTTCCAAGACCACTAATGGCTCTTACATGACCATTTATGGCTCTTACATAACCATTTATGGTTATTTCAAACTTGTCCCCCCAAACATTTATTGTTTTGACCATATTCATCCATTTCACATTTGCACAAAAGTTTATCCATTGGATAAAAGCTTTATTCTTTGAATAAAGATTTTATTCATTCAACCAACCTTGACTTTAACTTCCAAAGTCATATCAAGCATTTAATGCTTATTCCCTCCCCTCTCAACCTATCTCACATTGACACTTGTCATCCTGGGATTGGGTTGAAAGCTCTCACATGGATTTGAAATCATTCAATCCTGACCCTTGTTGAGATTACTCAATCTCAACCATCCATTGCTCCATTTTTCCTATAAATAGAGCTCACTTCTTCATAAACCAGATCCTGAAAACTTGTATGCATTTAAGCTATAGGCATTTTTAGAGAGAATTTTAGAATAGGCAATCTAATATCTTGTTATTTTGGTGAAAATATATCATTTTGGCATCAATAGCATAGTATTAGCTTTTCATTTCACATTTAGAGCTATACTACAATCTCAATCTTCCATAAGCATCCATAGTGCAAAAAGCTGCTGAGAGCTACACTATTTTGGAACTTGGAGAGGAGAGGAACAAGGGAGAAAGGAGCCAAGACCATGCTAAGAGGCATTTGGAGATGTCTCATTATCTTTGTTTCTTTAGTTAGATATATTAGCATGTTTTTAGTGTCTCTCTTGGTATGTCATTTTAGATTAGTTTTTGATTGACTAACACTAATGATTTTCTTGTGTGTTTTGTGTTGTTTATCTTAGACTAACCTTGTCCATTTAAGAAGGCATCAGTATGAATTCAAACTATTTGGGTGTGCACATGTGGGTATAGAGTAGTGTAATATCTTCCATTTGTTGATGATTGAAATACTGATCTATTAAAAAGGAGAAATATTTTGCAAATGTTTTTTTCACGGGGTTGCTTGGTTAGCTAGGATAGCTAGGGTTCTAACAAAAAATTGATAGTTTTTCCTTGACTCAATTTTCTTAACACCTTGAAACTTGGTGTGAGGACCAAAGAGGGGCTATAGGATAGAATTGGCATGAAAGAGAGACATCAGTCCAATTAGGGAACAGTCAGGGTTGATTGAGCAAGAAAACATACAAAGATGAGAGGCCACTGACAGCTATAGTTATATTATGTGTTGCTAATTGGATGAGCATGTAAGTGTATGATTTGTTGCAATCTGACTATTTATTTTGTAGTAGAGAGTCTCTGCAAGGGTATTTTGTGTTTTGAGTTTTGTAAGTTTGAAGGAAAGAGTCCATGTCTTGCATCAAAGTGCAGTGGTGGAGGTGAGTATGTCTTCCATGAACAATACCAGCGATGGTCTATGTAGACCCAATGAACACGTTGATTTTCTTCATGCTATTTCTCAAGGTAAGTCCCCCACTGGTAGCACCAAGATGTTCAAGAAATATAAGGTTGTGGATGTTGGTACCCATAAGAAACAAAAGGCTCCCTCAGAGGATGTGGATGCAGATCTAGATACGAATGAGAAGCCGCTACCTGGTCCAGTGACGAGGCTCCGTAGCAAGGATAAGGGTATGATTCCTATTGACAACATCATTAAGAAAGTTAAGAATATCAATAAGGATGTCATTCAGAAGAATGATACATTGGTCAAAATGATGTCTTTTTGTTGTTTAGAAGTTTAGTTTTGTTCTTGGATGTTCTTGTTTGGGGCTTCTTTGCCCTAGGTTTTTATGGGCTAGTTCGCGCCTGACTTTTTGTTGGGTCCTGGATGGTTGTTGTTTAAGACATTTTTTGGTTCTTTTTTGATGACTTTGGGTTTTTGGTCCCTGTAAAACTAGTTTTCCCCTATAATCAAAACATAGACACACTAAAACATAATCCTCCTAATTGAAAATTTGATATTCCATATTACTACTAGGCTAGTGAAGCTACACCATGGTAGCATCATAAAAGGGTAAAGTATATAATAATGCTATCTCTCATTAGTGTAGAGGAAGTGGGAGGTGTGATTAATAACATAATTTCACAGTATTATACAACCTATCTTATGCATAGGGTATTGTTGTATACTTAAAACATATTAAAAATAAACTAATGTGGTCTTGTGAGTGAAAAATGATATGATTATAAAAATTGAATCTTTATGACCCTAGGTTGTGTTTTATCTTGCAATATCAAACCAAATTAGAGAGTGATTTGACTAGATAATGTTTGATGAAGGCTCGATAAAAAAAAATAGTAAGAATTGGAGAAATAAAAAGAATGAGACAATGTATAGCATGGCTTTACCATTTTTTTTAAGAAACCTATCATTTCTAGCTCCATGATTACTCCACATGCACCACATCATGTGTATATAGTAGAAAATATTTGGACCATAATGTTCCAATTTATTGTGCTTAAAGTACCTTGTCATTTTTATGATAGTTGTCCAATTAATAGATATTTTCAATATATTTCATGGTTCATATCAATAATATTTAAATAACTATATAAAACCCAAGTGGTTCCAAGAATTGTATTTGTGATTCATCTCTAGAAAGTAAATCTCTCATCAACATTATTTTGCTTGCATAAGCATGAGTAAGTGCAAAAAAAATATTACTACTAAAAGTAGCCTTCAATTCTTGGTTTGTGGAGTCATGTATCATTAATCAATTGTGTCAATAACACATAGGAGAGAGAAAGGTGATAACACTTCCATGACCCAACTTGACTAGAAGGTTAGATGAAAGAACATGCTATAAAAAGAAGCGAAAATAAATTTTGGCTTCTTTTCAGTAGATAGCGTCCAAACCTAGAAAATGATACTTGTTTTCATTAATGAAATACTTTCATAAGAGGCCCACTAGATCTCAAAAATTCAAGGAAATGTGATTCATTAATGAGTATCAAATGTCATCTTATTAGTATCTAGGTCATGTAGAGCTAAGTAAATATGATTTAAGCATGCTTCTTATGAAGTAAGAGCTCCTATCTTAGTGGAAGATTTGACAAATTGACATTTCCCTAGCACACACTTTGCATATATGATCCACTATTGAGTAGTTGTGGGATCTCCATTGTATAGCTATGGTGGGAATGTACATCAAGTAATGGTGGTTATTTGAGATGCCAAAACAAATCCTACTAATAGAGGTAAAGAGAATATTTGATCAATTAATCACCCCATGATGTGACACAAAATATTTATCCATGTTTGGATGTTTTAAAACTATATATTGAGATTTGAAGAATTGACAACTAGAGCTTTATGATGACTTAGTTGTTGGGCCATATTACTATACTTTTTGGCTTTACAACTCACCACTACAAACTAACCTTCTTTTCTTGCAAGAGGCAAAGATCCATAGATTGGTTTAAGTGTACTTAGATGTTGTGCTTATAACATTAATAAGTATATCATGTATTGGGTAAATTTATATATAACTCATCTATTTATTTTGGATGTCTATCATTTTATTTGAACACTTGGAAAAATCCACTTTTATATAGACCCTACTCGTGCTTTGCATCGAGAAGAACCTATTTAGTTTGACACATGAAAAAAATCCTATAAAGGCAACCATTGTGTGAAAAGAAATCAATATGAGAAGGGTTAAACCATGAAACTCCACCCAAATAGGGACTTATAGAGATGTCTCATAAAAAATGATAAAGTATCTAGTCGAGGGTGAGAGGACAAGCAAGGAAGAGTGGAGAAACTAAGAACCATCTTAAAGGATAACTTTAGTGTAGTTCGTTGCAGCAAAATAAGAAAACAAAATAATATTTGGTAAAGTTTTGTATGACATCAAGGTGCACCTAATGTGGAATCCAAGTCTTAGTGATCCAATCTTTAAGCATGCTTTCAATAATGACCCTTCCCACACATTATTCTACCAAAATAAATTTCTCTAAGTAGTAGCATGCAATGTGAAATTCTAGAATTGAGAGAACAACATATGTGAATGTTGTTCTCTCAACATATTAAGTGGAGAAACTATTGTAAAGCATCATTGAACTTTCAACTCCAATAATTGTAAAGTGATGAAAGGTTAAGGCCATTTAAAAGGGTGGGAAATTTTTACTTTAAGCATATTGTAATTTTAAAGATGCAACAATAAATATTAGAAAACAAAACTATAAATTCAACACAAAAATTAATTCATAAAAAACACAAAGCAAATCCCAAACAAAAAACTTTCACTTAATTTATCTTTTCCAATCATAATTTTATTAGCTCCATATTACGTGTCCAATCCTCCTATTACGAAAACAATTCATCTTCTTCAAAATTGTATAATGGTATAACACTATAATGGAGCCACCTGAGGCAGCTGATTGGGTTGCTTGAGTGCAAATCAATTTTGACGTTGAAACTAAACAACTCTTGATTATGTCAGGATTAGCAATAGATTGAAATTTTGATGTAATCAAGAGCTGCTTAGATTTCAGTGTCAAAATATCGATTTGTTCCAAGGCATTGGAATGTCTCAACAATTTAAAGGTTTGGTAAGTTG